>NW_024962281.1:658592-865480 GCF_019238085.1 Lagopus leucura | reverse complement strand
GTGGGACAGCGGGACAGTGGGACAGCGGGACAGTGGGACAGCGGGACTGTGGGACAGTGTGTGCAGGCTCCAGCCCTCTCCAGCTCCCTGCAGCTCCCCGCAGTGCTGCTTCCCAGGAGACTTCTTAGAAGATTCTGCTTTTGAACTGTGCTGCTCTGTTTATGTGATTTGCTCTGGGAACATCTGAGGGTGCTTCTCACAAACTGAATGAGATTAGAATGGTGCGGCCCCCTCCAAGAGATCTAAAAAAGCACCTCAGACTTCAGCATCGCAAGCTGCTTAAAAGACAGCTTTCCTGAAAGCCCGGAGAAGAAAATACATTCACTGCACTTTCATTGCTTTCTTAATTCATGTAATTAGTGTGGAGATAGCTGCATGGCTGTATTTTCTTCAAAGAAACTGCCTCAGACAAATATTGGCTAATGGAAATTTCACCTTCAAATAAAGCGGTATTTGAAAATACATGGAGGCCGTTGTGAGGAAATGGATGCAGGAATCAAAGATGCTACAGCAAGGCATTCCCCAGGCAGCTGGAGGAGCAGCACGGGAATGGTGCAGCACTGAGCATCTCCAGCAGCACTGCTCTCCTCCCCAGCCCTGCTCTGCTGCCTGTGAGCTCTGGGCTGAGTCTCCTGAAAGTGCTCCCAGCCAACTCTTTTATTGAGCCTGCTGAAAGCAAACCGATAGTAAATTAGCTCTCTGCCACCTATAAATGTCACTGGAAACAAAATATTTTACAGACCCAGCTGAATGCATTCTTAGGTTCCTCTTTCCGTGGGCAGATTTAATTCAGAGCTAAGGATGCAGCCCAGACTTTGCTTGGCAGAACCTTTTATGAGCGTGGGATGCTCCTGCAGGGCACTGGGTGCTGTGGGTGCTGGGTGCTGTCTCCAGGAGTGCTGCCAGGCTCTGGTTTCCCTGCAGAAAGCAGCAATTTTCTTGGAGGGGCTGGGGGAGCGTGGGGCCACCGCTCATAAAGACCTTTCTCCTCTGAAAGAAGATCCAGGTGCCTAATTAACTTCATAAATGAGCTGGAGCTGTGAGGCCACCACTTTGCCATGAAGTGAAGGTAACCTGATCTCTGCAGCCCTTTCTGCCTGGGTAAGGGATCCTGCCCGCGATTAATTCGCTCTCACCTGCTTTCCGTCCAGCTGCATTCTGGCTGTGCACAAAGCCGGTGTGCAGACACTGTTGACAGGGCTGTGCTAAGCTGGGAAATTATCAGCAGCATAAGAACCGTGGCCAATTACTGGGCTGTGCACTGCATCACTGCCTGCCTGGCCTGCCCTGGGTCACAGAGCTGTGGGTGCTGCCCTTCATGTCTGAGGGCTGGGGGGCACAGGGGGAGAACCCCCGGGGAGGAGTGGTACCACTTCAGCTTTGCTGCTGTCTGTGCTGCACTTGGAAAAACACTAAAGGAGGTGGCAGTGGAGAGGAAGGTGCCCTGGGAGATCAGCCTGTTGTGGTCCCACTGCGGGTGGCTCGGGGACCTGTGAGTTTCCTAAGGAGTCCATTCTTGTGGGAACAACCCACAGTGAAACCTCAGAGAGCGCAGGGAACGTTACAGGTGGAAGTGCAGAAATAGCCAGCCAATAAGTGAATGCCCCAACCCTGGGGATGAGTGCATTCCTCATCCCTGGGGGTGCCCTGGGCCAGGCTGGAGGGGGCCTGGGGCAGCCTGAGCTGGGGGGCACCCAGCCTGCAGCAGGGGTGTGCTGGGTGGTCTCTAAGGTCTCTTGCAGCCTGAGCCCTTCTATGATTCTGTGAATTGTTCATGTTAACATTGCCTGTGTTTGGTTAATGGGAATGGAGAAGAGGCTGCATCTGTGCCTGGGCAGCAGTGAGGAAGCCAGGCTGTCGGTGGGCAGGCAGCAGCGTGCGTAGCACCCAGCTGTGCTGCAGCTGGAGAGCAGAGCTGACTGGTTAGAGCTGCACAGGCAAAAGCGTTAATGCAAAGCTTGGGTTTTTTGAGCAAAAAAGGGAAGAACAGATAAAACCCTAACTCTTTTTTTTAATATAAAAATGATCACGTTGGATCATTTCACAGGTGTAGTTTTGGGGTGCAGTATTCTGATCCGCCCTGTATAACGTGTTTGCATAATACTTGCAAAACATGAGGCACTGAGGAACAGAAGTCAGGCAGATCCAGAAAATGAGGAATAGTGTTGTGCTCATCCATTGCTCTCCATCACTTCCACAGGCCAAAATAATCCCTGCTGCTTTTCCCAGCCTGCCTGCCTTAGTGTGCAGGTGTTGGTGCTCTGTGCTGCATGAGCAGAGTGTGCATGGCAATGAAACCCAGCATTCCAGCTGGTGAACGCTGAAACAAATGTGGTTTGTTTTGTGATAGGATTTGAATCTACAAGTGGCCTTCTATCAGATTATGCAAGGATGTTGACTAGCAAGCAGTGATTTTTTTTTTTAATGTGGAAAATAGCTTTTCTGAATATTTCTAGAAATTACTGAAGAAGTGGAAGGGGCCGTGCTGCCTTTCTGCCTCCGGGGTGCTGGCAGTGGCAGCTCATGGCGTTGGTGCTGCAGTGGTGCTGTGCTGCCTGCGGGATGGCACTGCTTCCTTGGGGCTCCTCCTGGGCCCTGAGGGGCTGCAGTTCCTGCCCAGCACCTCTACTGCTCAGCACAGCGGGGAGCTTGAGGCCCCCTGGACACAGGCTGTGTGTGACCCAAGAGCTGCATCTTGTAGCTCCAGTGTCCGTTCTGCAGGAGTCCTTTATGGTTGCTGGGGGGCAGACAGGGTTTTTCTTTCTGGGGAGTGTAGCGTGGTGGTGGTGGATTCAATGCCAGAGAAAAAGGAGAGATTTCTGGAGGGCTGTCAAGTTCTCCTTAATTGTGAATCCCATTTGTTGGTGACTAATGCAGCCAGGCTGGCGGAATTGCCTCATGAATTAGAAGCAGTGGCGCGGTGGAAAAGATGTGACTGCGATGCTGGCTCCTGATTTACCAACACTCCCTCCCAGGCTGCTGCTCGACTGCCTACTGGCACATTACAACTCTTCTATTAATAATTTAGAGCTTGAATAAGGGTGGAATGCACTCGATTCAACATCGGGTCTGCCGAGTTGATTGTCAGCCTGCTGAGAGCCATGTGAGCGGGGAGGATGCGTATCTCAGCATGGGGCAGCTGTTAGTGGAGCAGAATGTGCTGTATACACACACATACAGGTGCACAGCCTGGGAGTGAGCAGTGGGGCTGGGCAGGCTGGTCCGGGGGCCCTGCTGCCCCTGCTCCCTGCAGCAGGTCGGTAACTTCCTGGCGGTGTGCTGAGATGGGTTGTGGAGGGGCTGTGCTAATGGGGTGTTCTGTGCCGAGAGGCTCTGTGCCTCTCATCCCAGGTGAGGACGGCTCCTTCCCGTGGGATTCCTCTCCTCACGCTGCCAGCACTCCCATCTCTGGCTCTTTGCTTTAATCACTCAGCGTTTCTTCATCATTAACACCAGTTTCTAAGCTTTGTGCCAGAAGGCTGCACCAAACCATCATTGCCTCGCTTCGAAGCATCCGGCATAACCCAGCTGTAGTTGGAAATGGCAACGTGCATGAAGTGGGACGACAGAAACCACCAGCTCTCCTCCCTGAGGCAGGACTCTCCCCACACTCTCCTCTTACTCAACTGGAAAAGCTTCTGACTAGTTCATGAAATGACTGAAGCGCATCTAGAGTTCTCTGTATGGGAAATAAGCCAAGCAGCAAAGTGAGAGGACAAAGCCATGTGCTGGGTATCTGGATGGCTGCAAAGAGGGTCGCCTCCGTGTTGCTGCCCTGGAGCTCACGTCAGCTGTGCTCACCTGGGAAGAGGAGCTGATAGCTGGAGGTGTGTGAAGAAGCTGAACTCTTTGGACCTGCTTGGTTAAGCAATGCTGCTTATTTCCCTGAGCATGACATTATTTTCCACCTGAGTGATTTATGCAGCAAGATAACTCCTGAGAGAATAATACGGGAGAGATTTTGCATAATTTTTCTTGTATTTAAAGTACCAAACGGAGGAAGAATGCTGCCAAGCTGGAAGCCTGTGGGATCTTGGTAATGTATAGGATCGTGCTTGGTGCCATCACTAACACCAGTGCAGCTGGAGCCCAGGGACTGCTTGCTCGTGCCCATCCACCCTGCACTCTGGGCATTGCTGAGATGTGCAGCATTGCATGAACTTCATCAGCTTCTCTGCCCAAGGCTGGCTCCCATTTCGTGTAGCAGAGCCATATCCATCAGCAGGCTGCAACCCTGGCCTGCTGTTAGCAAGTTTAAGAGCCCTGGCGTTGAGCAATGCTATATATTTCTGTCTGTTTGGCTTTGAGAAGAGCCTTATGTTCAGCAGCTTTGTTTTAGAGAAGTAGAAGGGAAGGGAAAGGGGTGGGTGGTTCTTGGTTTGTTTTAGAGCAGTCAGTATTGATAATGCCAGGATGGAAACAGGGTGTTTATTGAGGTGATTTCATCAAAGGGCTTCAGCTCATCAGTAGATGGTGCCCATTCATGGATGCTGGATGTTCTGTGCCAGAAATAGCCCCGAGTTCCACAAAAATAAACAAATTGTAAATGTTTTTAAATGGAACTGGTGTCCTCTCAGCCAAAAGAACAAAGTGACAAAGGCTGTGTGGAGCCCTGCTGCGCTGAACTGCTCAGCCCCACACACTGCAAGGGCCTCAGCTGTGCCAGGAGATGCCAGGGGTGGCCTGGGAAGGCAGACAGCAGAGAAAAAGTGTTGTGAGAGGGGAGGAGTGAGGAGGGCTTTTAGATCCAGCAGCAGGAAGGTAAAGCAGTGCCTGGAAGGACGGGAATGGCAGCAGGGCTGCTTGGAGCACAGCTCCCAGGATGCAGGGTTGGATGGTTATGTCCCCATCCCATCCCATCCTGTGTGCTGCCCAGGGCCATGGGCAATCTGGGAGGAAAGGCGAAGCCCTGCTGTGTTCTGGGCTGCTGACTGACGGAGTTCCCTCTGCTGCTGCTCTTTGGGAAAAGCTGCTTTGAAGACGCTGAGTTTTACCCCATCTTTGTTTCCTGCTGCTGGTATTTTTGGTTCTTAGCTTTTTTTTTTTCTGTTTTGTTTCCCACTCTGCACCCAACAGGAAGAGCCCCTTGCAAAGCCCTCAAGAGTAAGAAGAAGGGAAAAAACAGATGACATTTGCTTTCTGCAGACAACAGGCAGCAGCCAGCAATTCCAAAAAGCCCGTCACCACCGCTGCTATTCCCATGAGAAAGAGAAAGGAAATGGGATCTTACAAAAAAAAAAACACAACCAAAACACAAAAAAAAGACATGTTCCAAAATACAGAGGCCTCATTGCTCTCGTCAGTGCGCTCACTTCTCCGGTGGGATCGGACGTAGCTCATGCTGTGGCGTGGTTCAGTGGGGTGACATTGAGCAGGAGCTGTGGAACTGAACGCTGGGGTTTCCCTGGAAGGAGCTGAGCCTTCAGAGATCATCTGCTCAGCAGGGCAGCCCCAGAGGGCCCTGCAAAACCTTCTGTTCTTCTGGAGGGAACCGCTCACAGCACCACGTTCATCTCTTCTGGGAGTAACCTGATTGAAGCAGGATGGTCTTCATCCTCACAGACCTGCGTGCTGTTACTAATGAATGTATCTCTCTTGCTTGGTGGGCACAGAGAATGTTTTCTTTGCCATTCAGAATCCAAAGATACCAAAACCCCAGTCCAAATTTTGGATAGCTTCGTAGCTGGTGGCTGGCTGGAGAGCCAGGCTCTTGCTGTAAGACTTTTCTGTGGCAGCATCACAGAGGCAGTTTTCCTGTGCCCCACAGTCAGTGCAGCAGGCTGAGCTGTTGGGTGGCAGTGATGAAGCTGACCTACAGGTTGCAAGCACTGCACTCTTTTACAATGATCCCATCTCAAGAAGGGGACTTTCTTGTCTCAGTGCCTCATAGCTGGGTGTCCTGGCAGGGTCACTGCTGGCTGTGCTGTGGGGCAGGCACTCTGCCCTGGGTTTGCTGTCATGGCACAGCTTGGCCGTGTTTTGGCCACTGAGTCACCTGCAGGTGTTCAGTGGGGCGGAATCTCACTGCAGCAGGGGCTGGAGGTGAAGGGAAAGCCCTGCATGGAGCTGATAGCTGGCACCTCTGGGAAGAGCTCAGTGGGATTACCAGGACGGAGGAGCCTGCACGAATGGGGAGCCATGGGGAGATGAGGTGCAGATGCAGCCCCAGGCAAAACCCACCCTGGCAGCTGCCAGCTGTGCTCCAGATGTGCTGTAACTCAGCCATGTGCAGCCAGCAGGCACTGCATGCAGGTATGATGTCCAGCGGGCTTTGGTTTCCAAACTGCAGCTCCTCGTGCAGCACCAACCGTGCACGAGGGGTTCTAGGTGCCAGCACCCACAGGAGCACATTCTCCATGTCTTCAAATGAATTTAACGTGCTCTCTCCATTAGAGGGCAGAAGCATGCTTGTGCACAGATAAAACAAAACAAATGTACGTGCCCTATGTGCTATCTCAGTTCTTGTGCTAAGGGAAGGTAGAACACCGTCACACTCTTCCAGCCAACTGCACCTGGTGGGAAGAAAAGGCAGCAGGGAGAAGTGGGCTCTTAAGGGTTAACCTCTGCGACTGGGGATCGCTGGATGCTCTGTGTAGCACCTCCTCCTGTTTGAAGCTGGAAATAGATTTGTGCTATGGTAAGTACAAATGTCTCTCAGGTTTGTTAAGGAGCAGCCAACGCAGGTAAATACTCCTCTTTCAATTTCAGTAGAAAAGTGCAGAAGGATTTGCTTTTGAATATTGGTAACTAGGAGGTGAACATTTGGAGGATTTTTCGTAATAGTCTGCAGTTTTACAGTGCTTGGTGAAGGTTGTGCTGCACTGCTGTATTTCAGCCCTATGCTCATGTAAAGCTCTGCAGAAATAAAGGCATTGCCCATAACCACGTGAGGAAATCATGGTGTCTGTTGGACTCAGCAACACAGCTTCTGTGGGGAGGAGAGGTGCCAGGAGCTCGGCCTTAAGCAGATAGGAACTTCAGGTTAATTCAGGCTAAAAATTTAACCTTCTGTTGTGTCCTCTGGACACCAGCTGTAGTGGGAATATTTATGGCATGGGCATTTTCTTCCTCGAAATTGGCCCAAATCCATGGTGTTATCCTCTCTGCTGTGAGTGCTGGGGCACGGTGGGGCTGGCTGCAGCCCCTGGTGGGATCTGACCTTGGGGGGCACCGGGGGTTGTGGTGCTGGTGGGGTGGCACAAAGTGTGGGCTGAGCCGTGCTGGGTGTGCTGCTTCAGTCCTGAGCTGAACTGAAGGGAAGAGAATTGCAATCACATGCAAAATTCATAGGATTGTAGAATATCCGGAGCTGGAAGGGACCCACGAGGATCATCCATTCAAGATGAGTCACAAATATTTCCCAGAGACCCTCCTGGGTTTTGGGGATGGTTGGTTGTTTTTCTTAAATGTTAGAGGCTGAGGCTGGAAATGCAGCACAGAACATTTGTTCTACACCCTTCTGTGTTAAGGTAATGAAACGTGCAGTGCCGGCCTCCAGAAACAGCAGCCGGGGGCTGGAGCACTGATGCTGTTGTGATCTGTGCTCTCTCAGTGGCACATCTCTCAGTTATAGGTGAACCCATCGCTCATTTTTACAGAGTTCAGCTGCTGGTAGAGGCTGGGGAACACCTGAGGGCGTGGGCTGCTTGGTGCAGCTCTGTGGCACAGAGGGGCCATCCTCGCGGAGAGAGAAAGCAGAAATCACAGTGCTTTTACAGAACCTTGGGGTTTTTTTATGGGGTGTTTTACCAGGGACAGAGCATACAGGCTGAATTAGAGAATACAGATGAGTTGATAATCCTAGAGATGGCAGAAGACGAAACAGACGCAAAATGGTGTTTGGCTGCACTAATTGCTTTTCAGAGAACCGGAGAACGACCTCAGTGTGACAGTTTTGCAGGAAACACTTCTCACTTCTGAATGCGTTTCCTAGTTCAGTGACTCAGTTTGACTTGAGATGACAGCAGTCACTTACAGGAAAAGCAAGGAAATGAGCTGATAGTCAAGAGCAGTGTGGGTGAGGGGAAGAGTGTTTCTCACTGTAAAATATGAAAAAAATCAATTAAACCGTTACAGCACTGTGATTTAATGAGCGCTGCAGGAGTGCTGGAGCGTGGGCAGGGCACAAGCCTTGCTGCTGCTTCACTCCTGTTCCTGGTGGCAGAAAAGAGGTTCCCTGCACCTCAGCATTGCTCATCTCAGTTCTGGTGCTGGTGAGGGCACCCATGGGGCTGAGACCCACACAGCCTGGGGTGGGTTGGGGCTGTGCAGCCTTTGGTGCAGTGTCAGCCCCTGGGCTTCCACGGCCAGGACCCACTGGGATGTGCAGACAGGCAACAACACTCAGGCTGCACAGCATGGCCCAGGGAACAGCCTCGTGGCAGCAGGAGAAGATGCTCCTAGAAACCATCCCTGTGCAGCCATGCAGCCGGCTCTGTGGGTGAGCCACGGCACGGCAGGTAAGGTGCTGGAGCAGCAGCGTGCAGCCTGACAGCTCTGCCCATGGGTGCCGGGAGCAGGGCGATGGAGCAGGGGTTAACTGGAAAATCCAGCTCTTGTTGTCTGGAAGAATGCAGATCTGGCCTTGAAATGTTTCCCAAGGTCTTGGCACTTCATTTCGTGGCTGTGTCTCATGCTCAGTCTATTCCCAAGGCACCAGCTATCGTCGGATGTCGTCTGCCTGTCTCTCGGTTGCTGTTTGTTTCTGTGGTTGCACGTTGATAAGGTATCTGGTTATGTCTTGCAGCCCTCAGAATCCAAGCCCAACGTCACCCCTCTCACCGTCCTGGCCCATGTTCTCTGCGCCATCAAGTCCTATGCCCACCTCCTCTACGTCCAGCGACTCATCCCCCATCAGGTCTGTTGCACAATTTGCTTGGCTTTCTGTTGCTCTCCCTATTTTCTGTTTAATTTACTTGGTTTGCCCCACTTCACTTCCCTTCCCCCTTTGCATCCTGCTCAAAACCCCCAGTGCAGCTATCTGCATTCAGCAAGAGAGGAGCTTTCAGGCGTCTCCTGTCCCAGCAGAGCCATGGGCACCCCCTGTGCACCTCTGGGCCCCCATGTGCAGCCCTGGGGCTCAGGCCAGGGCAGGCAGGTCCCACTGGTGCTGAGTTCTTTGGGTTTTCAGACATTTCCTCTCCCTGGAGCTTTCTGCACTCGCCTCTACAACAGGTAAGCAATGTAGTGCTACCCCAGCTGCTACCAGGAGTAATACTGCATTTTCTGGCCGTTTTCCATTTCTTAGCTGCAGTGTAGGGAGGATGAAGGGCATGGTGCAGCACAGATGTTGGCCTGCCATTAGCCCATGTCTCAGGTGTGTGGGCATCACTGGAGCAAGCTGGTCAGGCCCAGCACGGTGTGGTGGGGACATGCCAGACCTGTCTACTCATTGCAGGCACAGCCTGAGCATTCCCCCTCCTACAGCAGTGCATGCTGCCTGTTGGTAGCGTTATTTGTGTCCCGGTACACATGTGCAAAGGCTGACAGCGGTGTAATAACATCTGAGCAGCCCTCTTCAGGGCTCATTATCCTCGAATCTGCACCGGGGCACTTGGGTGAAGCTCCTGTGAGTGCTTGGCTGGCGTTGTGCCATGCTTGGAGGCAGTAATCACACAGTGACTGTCACCAGTCTCCAGGTCTCTGCACCGCATGGGGGCTGCACTGGGGATACAAATCCGAGGGGAGTTTTGGGAAGAGAAGTGTGAATAACTCAAGGTTGTAAGCCAGAAATGTCCTCTGCCTGACTGTGTGAGATGAGAGGCCTCCAGGTGGTCAGGGACCCTCTGCTGAGCGGGGGGCTTTGCCTGCAAAGCATTTTGCTGCTGCTTGTCATACAGCTGGAATTCAGATAGGAAAAATCTCAGCCCCGTGGCTGTGCTGACAGCAAAACCAAAACCGTTCACAGCTTTCCTGGTTTGTGGTTTCTATGAGTGTGCAACCGCTTTTGCCATGAGGTGAGCACATGTATTCAGAATCACTTCAGGTCTTTGGGAAAAGCCCCTCAAGCCCCCTAAGAGAATGCTGATGCCCTGGGGGTGGTGCTGGCCGTCCTGGGGCACTCACAGCACTGTGCCATGGCTGCAGGGTTGGGGAGGCACTGCGCTGTGTCTGCTGCCACTGAGGGCACTGGGATGGGGGGTGGGCAGCTCCAGGTAGTGCAGTTTGCTGCTGGGCTCCTCCATCTGCTCCCAGAAATTCACCTCTGTTTCCATCCCTTTCAGCTCCAACTCACTGCCGGGCACAGTGTGGGCACACTGACTCTTCCCAGTAAAACCTAATGGTTGCTAAATCTTTTTTGTCCTCAGGTACAGCCTTTAAAGAAGTGCAGCAAATCCCTCATGGCTTTACTGAGCTGTTTTTCAGGTTTGAAGACACCCTTCCCCAGGTGCTAATTTTTATGCCAATCAACGCTTTCTCCTTGCAGCTCACCACTGCGGAAAGCCCGAGCTTTGTACGCCTGCAAAGCAGAACACGACTCGGAGCTCTCCTTCACAGCGGGCACTGTGTTTGACAATGGTGAGTGAATGCTGGCACGGCTGGGCTGGGTCCTGGGGGCTGGAGCTCGCTGCCCCATTCCACAGCGTGACCCCTTTGGCACGGCCCAGCTTGGCAGCCAGGGGCTCCTGTTCTCTGACAGCATCTCTCGTTTCATGTACACGGGAGAAACTGCGGGGCCGGTGTCAGTGGGAACATGAACACAGCTGCAGTGAACGCCAGTTGGCCATTGTTTGTTTTAGCACTGTATTTTGCAAATTACTGGTTTTCCTCCTGTGACCCGGGGAAGAGCTGGATTCTGAATTCATGGGTTTCCTTTCAGTCCTACGCCTAATGACTATCCCATTTCCATCACTAGAAATCCCATGAAAGAAAAAAGCAGCAGTGCTTGAACCTGCCATTCAATCCAGATGTATCCTGCCGTATGTTTTATATCTGTGCTGAGAAGAGCCCATCATCCAGTCCTGTTGTGGCATGGAAAGGACTTTTCCAAGGCCATGACTGAGCTCACCCTCAGGGAGACATGAGGTGGGGGCAGGTGGGAAGGATCCTGCTGCTCTCCCCAGCGGATCAGAGGCCACGAGCAGAGCTGGGGCTGTCACTGCAGTGTGCAGGCTTTGTGGCCCCGCTGCATCCCTCCCACGGACCCATCACTGAGATCCAAGACAAAAGGCAGTGGGCGGTTGGCGGACATCACCATTCAGCAAAGTTCTTTGATTGCTCTGGGGATGGGAGAGGTGAGCTTCCAAATTGTGGCACAGCAATTCCCCCTGCAGCTGCCGTACTGTTTGGTGCAGGAGATGGAGAAGTGATGAGGGCCTTTCCCTCTGCACACCGAGTGCTGGAAGAGGTGGCCCATGATCAGTTGCACTTTTTGGAGACCGTGTTAATGAACATAGACTCTGTTTCCTGCATCAGGGGAAGGAGGCTGTGCCCAATGGAATTAGGCAGTTCTGTTTTAGATATAATCCCAGTGTAAAGAAAAAACTTTTTACTGTTCTCCAAGTGGCTGTTGGCTTTTATGTGCTAAGCACTGTCATCTGAGAAGCTGCTCCCACGCGCACAGCCCTGTCCTGCTGTACGAGAACATAGCAGAGAGAGGAAGAAAATTAATACAGGTAAATTAAAGAAATGCTTTTCCTAAGCAGCGCCACAGATATCCTGCAAATAAATGCAGTCTCCCCTCTGAGGGCCCGTGGGAATCTGAGCAGCTAGCAGGGGAGCAAGTTGGAATTGAATGCATTGTGTTTGCCAGATAAAAATCAGTGGATTATTCAAAGGAAAAAGTCTACAGCATGTCCCAGCCACTGAGCAGCCGGGCTGCATGCTGGCTGGGGGAAGTGAGTTGGAAAGAGCACCCTAGAAATGTCTTATGGTGAAGGGGTTCTGTAAACCCAATGTCAGCAAATGTAGGGTAGAGGTGTTTATTTGTAATCACCCTCAACAGCATCTCCAGCAGCGATGGGCTCTGCTGGACTGGTGCAGACTGGGCCTTTCCAAAGCACGGAGATGTTTGGACTTACAGCAGTTCCATCTTTCCTGGTCTGTGTCAGTTGTGATCTGTCAATAGAAAATTGCTGTTCTGCACTGAGTGAGGCTGTAGCAGGACAGGGGTGGAGGAACCTGAGTGCTCTGTGGGGCAGTGAGCTGGATGTGGACATGGAATCACCTCCGCAGTTTTGGGGCGTCTCAGGCCATGGGAATGGGCCACGCTCAGCTGAGCTTCTGCAGGGTTTGGCCCAGGGCTGGAGGACACGGTGAGCCCCACGGTAACGCGCTTCTCTTGCTTCTCTCCTCAAGTGCACCCATCGCAGGAGCCCGGCTGGCTGGAAGGGACGCTCAACGGGAAGACCGGGCTCATCCCTGAGAACTACGTGGAGTTCCTATAGCTGGGCACGTGAGCGGGACTGCTGAGCATCACCTGGTATCCATGCACTGCTTGGCCCTGTGTGCGCTGGGGGCGGAGGGCTCCCCATGGCCAACAGTGTGGGTGCTGCTCCGTGCGCAGCGCTGCGTCCCCAGCCTGGAGCCCCCACCGCCACGAGGACAGCAGCGAAGCAGCGGCCTGCAGCTCTGGGGGAACGTCTGCAGACTGCTCTGAACCAGCACCGCTGTCCCCATTGCTGCAGTGCTTGTGAGCTGCAAGGAGCACCATCGGCCGCAGGCCCGGAGCCGACCTACGCTCTGCCCAGCGCAGGAGAAGCCTCAGCAGCCAGAAGCCCTCAGCCGGCCCGCAGCCCCCCGCTCTGCAGCAGTGCGGCGGCACTGAGCCCCCCTGCACCCTGCCTGGCTGGCGAGGGCGGGCGGCCATCCCGGACCAACCCCTTTGACTGTTTTCTTTTGTTTTTAGGTCTAAGTTTACACAAGGTAAACATCTGCAATGCGTGCAGCCGGCGTTTCCTTCCTGCAGGGCGAGACGCAGCTCCGACAAATCGCGCTCCCTTTGGCTGCTCCGTGTCTCTGCTCCCCGCTGCAGGGCACAGCCCCCTCCTGTGCTGCTCCCACCGCTGCTGTCCCTCATCTGCTGTGCCAACCTGCACGGTGCTGCCTGTGTGAGGTAAAGGACGTGTGCCCATGGGATGCTCCTGGCTGGGGGAGCTGGCCTGCAGCCTGGGACAGCAAACTGCAGCTCTGTGCCCACCTCGGGAAGGACGCGGGTCCCTGCCGCACCTCTCACCCTTGGGTCCATTTCCAGGAGGAGGGTGG
Source organism: Lagopus leucura (assembly GCF_019238085.1). Classification (NCBI taxonomy): domain Eukaryota; kingdom Metazoa; phylum Chordata; class Aves; order Galliformes; family Phasianidae; genus Lagopus; species Lagopus leucura. The sequence goes on along the minus strand of NW_024962281.1, from coordinate 852,277 downwards.
GAGGGGGGCCCTGCAGAGCTGGACCTGCGGGGAGCTGGAGATGGTTCTACTTTGTGATAGAAAATGGTGAAGGAAAAGCCAGCCTGTGGGCAGAGACCTGCGCGCGTGGTGGGATGGGGTCTTTTTGTCCTTTTGTAATAATTTTAAAGCCTCTGAGTGACTGGATTGCTGTATGTACGTGTCACTTTTTATTTTTGAAAGAATTAATGTATAAATAGAGAATCTTAAAATATAATGAGGGGAAGATCTATATTATTTGATATTTTTAGAAGAGCTGTAAGGAGAGGAGTGAAGGACATTTGAAACCGGTGATGGAAAAAGACATTGCAAACACACCGACATCCACAGACTGCCCTGGGCCTTGGCCTCTCTGTTTGCTTCCCTGTGTCACTGAGAAATAGGGGAAGCTGAAATTTCAGACCTCTTTAAAGTTCATTCACAGTAATTAAACTTCCTGGACTTTTCAGAAAAAAAAGAAAGACAAGGAAAAGTCAGGCTATTCTTTTAAGTACTTCCCAGGGCTGTGGTGGTGCTGCCTTCCCTGCCAGACCCGAGGGCAGTGGCTCTGCTTCTCTTGACACTGCTTCTCCCTTCCCCATTCTCATTCCATCCTTTCCCTCTTCCCATCGCTGCCCATCCAAGCAGTGGCAGCGGTGCCCCCTGACCCCAAGTGTGGGGAAGGACAGAGTGAGCACATCTGGGCCCCAGATGGGGTTAAATGGTGTGAGGCTGTGAAACAGAGTAAGGGAACAGTTAGGACGAAGGAAAAAGCCAGGCTGGCTGAAGCCTCTGGGAAGGAGCAAAGCTGCTGATCTAAAAAACACACCCAACAACTGCAGCTCTTAATTTGTAGTTGTGCACATCACTGAGAAAGCCTCTTTTGCTAATCCATGTGATTTTCTGAGGTGTCGGGTAGCCTGCAGGAGCGGCACGCACTGAGGATGCTCCAGGCCCTGCCAGGGGCTGCTGCAGTGGGGATGGGGTTGTCACTGGTCCTGTGGGGTTCTGCAGTAGCGATGCAGCTCCTCCTCTGCTCTGGGAGCAGCCGGCTCTGCCCGCGCCGTGCTGCAGCCCTGTGCTCCTTGGGGGTGGGTTGGCTGGTGTGGGTATTTAGAGCCGCTGTTACTCAGGGAGAGCAACAATTTCAGGCCCTGGCCATGAATTTTTCAGATTCCCATCTGTCTCAGCAGTCAGACAAAACATCCTCCTGGTAATTGTCTTGTCTCGAGATGACTTCTGCTGAGCTCGGGGGCCTGAATTGCAGCCCAGACCATTACAGCTAATTACAGCTGCGCGCGGCGGCAGCTCCCGGTGCTCTGCTCGCTGCTGTGGCACACATGGGGAGCTGGGGGCTGCGTCCTCAGTGCCAGCTGCAGGCAGCTCCGCTGGTCCCACGGTGTGCTGTGAGGCTGTGTGGTGCTGCAAGGCTGCGTGCTGCTGTCTTCAGGGCTGCGTGGGGCTGCCTGGAGCAGCTGTGCTGAGCAGCCGTGGCCGTGCTGCAGGACATCGTAGCACCACAGGGCTGTAACTCACACTGCTGTGTGTCTGCCTGCCATGAAGGGTGAGAGAAACGCCTCTGCTGTGGGAAAGGGCTGAGCTCTAATGCTGACGGAGAAGTTCTGTTATATTTATTTCAGAGGCTGCCTGCCACTTTATTCAGTAAACTGTAGCACTGGAATTTTCCTTAGAAGAATGATGGCTCTGATTTTAGTTTCACTTCTGCCGACAGCCTGGAAGAGGCTGTAAGTGAGGATGGGATGGAGATGCTCGTTAGGGGCTCCTGCTGCAGCCAGCTGATGGCTCTGCTGACACAGAGGAGTTCCTCTGAGAGCTTTCACAGCACAAACCCAAGCAGCTCAAGGAGCATCTGTGCAAGTCCCGGCCCTCCCTGGGCTTTCCCTTTGTCTCCCTGGGGTGGTGGTCACCTCTCAGCATGAGTGTTGTCACTGCCTTTGTTCTGCTCCACCCGTGGCACAGCGCGGCTCTGGGCAGCAGTGGGACAGAATGGGAACCCTGTGGGGCTGCAGTGGGTTCGGTGCCTCTGGGCAGTTCTGGCCCCACAGTGCAGGTTTCCCCACCGCCCTCACGGGCTGCAGGCTCAGCCTAAGGCCCTGCAGCTCACAGCAGAAGGGGCAGAGCACTGGGAGCCCAGCAGGAAGGCACAGCACTGCAGAAAGAGGCTGCAGGAGCTGCAGGAGCTGAGGGCTCACGGACACGGGGCAGTAACACGCAGTGCTTCGTGCAATCTGCGTTTCACTGTTGGATGACCAAAGGCAGAGCGTGCTCCATGCAAAGCCCATTGGGAGCAGCATGATAGACAGCCCTTGTACAGAGCTGGAAAACCAGCACTGTCCTTTGCCACAGGACAGTGCAGGGGGTCTCTGTGTCCCACATCCCAGAGGTGACAGCCATGGCCTTCTGCCTCTGAGCTCCAAACTGCCTGGCTCTGGGAGCTCACCCCAGCCCAGCTCCTTGTCTGGGCTGCTCCAAAGGAATGATTGAAATAGCACAAATCTTGTGATTCTGATGCTCTGCGGAGCAGCTCACGGTAAATGACAGCAGGCCTGGAATAGCACTCAGTAATAAAATCCACAGACCAGAAATATCCCCTGACGGGGCTGCCTGGAATGGGTTGTGCATGCGGTGTGTCTGCGAATGTGTCCAGGCTGCAGGACACAGAAACACACAGAGAGCAGAGCTGGGCTCCTGCTCAGGACTGGGAAGCCGATTTCCCTGTCTGCATGGGAGCTGCTTTCCACTATGGGATGGCGTCAGGCAGCAGTGCTGCATTTCCAGCCCATGCTGTCCCCCCCCCACCATCACAGGGCAGCCCAGAGGCACCTCCTGCATGGGACAGGATTTGCTTTTCCTACCATTCATTCTTTCCCAGCAGCACTTCATCCTTGGGCCCACATTGGAGCAGCGGCAGCAGAGCAAGGAAAGCAATAGCAGCCCTCAGAACCAGCGCTGTGTGCCTGCTGGGATGGTGATGGCTCCCCAGTTCCCCTCGCTCAGGGCGCTTCCACAGCTGCGACGTCAGTGCTGGAGGAGGGGCAGGGGGGTCTGATGGCAGAGCTGAGCACACCTGGTGTTGTAACCCCTGAGCTGGGTTGGTTTAAGGCAAATTAACAGAGGAGCATCACCTGTGCTGAAGGGACAGCTTCTGCTTAGAAAATGAACGGTATTTTAATTATTCTAATGAACCAGAAACCTCAAAGCAATTATAGTTGGTACATTTGGGCTAATTTGATTTTTTAAGTTAGAAATATTTAGGTTTTGTTTGTTTTTTTTTTTTTCCCCTAAAAAACAGGTGTTCCAGCTCTCTTCTGTGTGTGGAGCTGGGACCCCCAGAGATGCCACAGAGCAGTGGTAATACAGCACAGCTGCTGGCAGCTCACCAGGCAGCACCTGCTATCACCCATTATGAACGCTCCCTCTGCTAATGAAGGCAGTTCTGCTCCTAAACCTCAGACAAAGATGCCCAGAAAATAGCACCTGGGCTCTAAAACTCGATGACGCACTCAGGAAGGGGGAAGAGCTGTGGGTACCAGGGGCAGCCGGGAGGGCCCAGCCCTTCACAGTGCTCTGAGCACACGCTGCTCATGGAGGGCCCTGCAGTCTGCCCACAGAGCGCACTTTCCCCCTGCCACGGCTGCACAAAAAGCGAGCGGTGGCCACGGGATGGGAAAAGCAGTGTTTGTAGAGCAGCATGAATTAGGCCATGGAAAGGATAAGTGGCAAAACCATTGTACTTCTGGCAAGGGACACAAACTACTGGCATATTGTTTTGGCAGATAGTGCTCCTTAATGGCTTATTGGACCAATGTGATCCTTGCAGAGCTCCTGATCCCCTCGGCACACCCTGCTCCTCCCAGTTCATAGAATCACAGAATTGTTCACTTCTGCTGTGTGTTGGAGGGGTGGGCTGTGCAGGTGTGCGGCCGCAGGAGCGCTGCGTGGGGCTTAGGAGCACACATGTGCTCCTCTGCTAACGTGTGAGATACAAACACGTCCCTGAGCAGCAGTACATCCAGCGGCGGCATGGATAAGTGCAAATACACCTCGTGCCGCTACAGAGCTCAGCCCCGTGGTGCCCCAGGGATCGGGGTCTGTCTCTGGGCCGTGGCAGCTCAGCCTCCCCTCCTCCGCCTCGCCGGGCACAACGGGCACTTCTGCGGAGCCAAGCCCCTCCCGCAGGAAGCATCGCCCCATCCCGTCACATTAGCGATGCAATTAGCGGCCGCGTTAAATGCCGCGTCAGCAGTTTCTCCTCGCCCTATTCATGCGGTTTAATCTTGAACCAACAGAGCCTATAATTAGAAGGGTTCCACTTACTTGTTATTTTTTAAACTTAAAGCTCCCTGCGGTGACCTCAGGGAATATCCTTAATTACAATGTGGATCTGTGCCACAGCCGACGGCGCAGCGGAAGGAGAATGGACCTCCACAGGTCCTGCTGACTGCAGGTTCCTTCCTGTACCCGGAGGTCTGAGCATCTCCATGCCTTGTGCTGGGGTTCCCACTCGGCTGTGCTCTGAACATCCCCACTCACTCCTGGGTTCGCTCTGAAATGTGTTCTGGAGGAGCCGCTGCCCAGTGGTGGCGATGCCCCAGGGGCTGAGGGCTGGGACACCCAAATGTCAGCACTATAAAAACAGCATTTAATGGCATCTTGTCCAAACCGCTCTCAAATTCTGTCGTTTTATGGGGATAGCGTGTACAAAACAAAGCAAGGCCATCACAGATCTCAGGCTCACGCTGGGTTCCATCTGGGTTTCCTGGAAGATGGAGATGGATGCCCAGTGAGTGTGGCACCGCGCCCGGCCCCACGCTGCTGGGAGCCATCCTGACACCTCTGGGTGAGGAGCTGAGCAGCGCAGTGCGACACAGGGGACACTCAGGGACCTCCGGTGAGCGCCACGCTCTGCCAGGCAGCGCAGTGCAGGCCGTGCTGCAGTGCTGTGGGCAGGAGGCAGTTATTTCACCTAGGGTCCGACGTGTCCCTTAAAGGGTCTTTTCACCACCGTCACACAAATTAATGCCGTTGCCGTCAATGCCGCTCTCGTGTTGCCTCCAACCCTGGCCTACAGACGTGAAGCATGGGAAGAACCAAAGCCAAATTTATGTAACTCTTTGTTCTGATGGCAAACAATCCCCATTGACCGTACCCTGCTGGGAAGCTGGCATTTTATGCTGCAATTAAAGCCGATTTTATTACACGGCTGATCTTACACTGCTATTCAATGGGGCAAAGGAGGGGCCGTGCTGAGAGCAGCACACCCGCAGCTCCGCCGAGCGACGGCGGGACGGAGTGCTGCACTGACAGCTGCAGCAGCGGTGACACAGCCCCATCCCACAGCCAACGTGGGGCACAGACCGCTTCGACTGGGGCTCCCAACCCGAAAATGGGAGTTAGAACCTCAGTGGCAAGGACTGGAAAATGCAAGTCATGATTTCCAATTAAAACGCTCCTCCGAATGCAATTAGCAGAAATTCTCTCACTTGGGAACTTAACTGCAGCAGCAATCAGCTTTCCTATAAATACTGTGTGCGTGTGAGGAGCGCAGTGACAACGTGAGGGAACCCACCCAGGAACACGGCGACAATTCCACAGAGGCATTTTGGAGCCATTTAATGAAAAAAGCAGAATTTTATTGTATGGTTTCTGTCCATTACTCGGCATTGCTGTAAATGGCTCACATTTACTGCAACTTCTGTACAGATGTGTGGCTTTGTATTACCAGAACAGCAAATTTAAATGAAAAAATAAATGCTCAACAATTCCACACAAGCTTTTACAGTCCAACATTTCACTGAGTCGGTGAAAACTACAGACTTGTTACTACAGAATTATTCAGCATGAATAAAAAACTACAACTTTCATTTTTAAACAGGAGTCACTGGTTTAATTTTATTTTTTTATGCTGTTTAAAATTACTGTGATAAAAATAATGATTTTTTTTTTTTTTGTAATAATGCCATACACCGGTACGATATAGGATTTGTCCCCGTTATATATCTTTCTTTGAATATACAAAATAGAGTACTGACACACGGCCGACGCAGCTGTCCCGCGCTTGGTGGAGGCGGGGTGTTTCGCGCTCAGCCTCCCCAGCACCCACGCCTCCCATCCTCGGGAGCGGTTCCGCTCCTTCCCCCCGCGTTTGGTTCCTATGTGACACCGAAAGCAGCCGCAGGGTCTGCGCGGTGCCGGGCCGCGGCACGCCGACGGCGCTCCCCCAGAGCCGCGGCCCCAGCCCTCGCCCAGCGCTACGGAGCGGGAGCGGGCTGACCCTCACCCAGGCACTTCCTCCTATTCCTGACCTGTCGTAGCAAAAAGGGCAAGGGCGTTTTGAAGCCCAACACGGCACCGGCCTCCGGCGCATCCCCGCTGCCCTCCTTAAGGCCGCTCCTGTCGCCCCGTGCAGCCCCGAGCGCGACGCCCCGCGCGGACGCACGCACCGTGATAAGGCACTGAAGGGACACAAGTCGCCATTCTCCCTGCTTTACCCAGAGTGCAGATTCTGCCCAGTGCTACAGGACTATGACACACACCACACGTACTCCTCACTGCTCACCAAACACGACGCGTTTGTAACCGTGACGCTTCCAACTCAACAGCGCGCGCAGCGTGGATGCCACCTCCGAACACCACAGCTGCCTTCCTTCCTTACGCTCGCGAACCGAAAGGAACCTGCAGGCACACGGAGCAGAGGGGCGGCAGCCTCTCCTCTCCTTTCCTCTCCTCTGTTACCGCCTCTCTCGCGACGACAACGATTTGTTCACATTCACTGTAGTTAATTCTCTGCTGGGGGGAGGAGGGGGAAATAAACCAGAGAAAGAAGAAAAAAGAAAAAAAGCAAAGGCCAAAAAAACCAGACCGAAAGAGAGCAGAAGCAGCGTCTGCACACGCCAACTCTGCAGAAGGGCTGCATGCACTGCCTGCACACGGAGCTGCAATGCTGGACCTCCAGCAGAGCTCTGCCAGAGCGCAGCGCCGCAGCGTGCATCCCCAGGGCTGAGGGGCCCAGAGCTGCCCCCAAGCGCTGCAGGGCACCTAAAACTGCCATAAAATGTACGTGTTTTGTACAGATCATTCAAAGAGAGGAGAAGAATTTTTGTTTTTTATTAAAGATGATATTTTACTCCAAAGTACTGAATATAGCATCTTTTTCTTTCATAGGTATAACATTCAAAAAGGTTTAAGAAAGGATGAAAATCGAGTTTCCTATCTCGCTCGGAAACGAGCTTCTGCTGAACGGCAGAAAGGTACTGGTGTGTTGTGAACAACCTACGCTCTGTATTTACATATTGCTGGTACCTGATGCATATTATTGCCCAATGTTTCCAGCTGCTCTCGCTGCGGCGCGCGGCTGTCTACGAAGGGAGCCCATCCGCTCAGGCGGAGGCGCGGAGGGGAGCGTTCCGCCCAAGGTCCGACTTGCGCTCTGACACAGTGATTGGAGAAATGCAAATTCAACCTCAGAAACAGCCACTGAACACAGGTTTGTTTTTTGTTTCTTTCTGACAGAGTACTTCTTTGGATGCTGAATGTCAGTGCCTTCAGCACTACCTCCAGACAAAGCACGGCTGGCACGGGTTACCATTCAGCACATCCATGACCCCTACAAAAAATATAATTACATGTATCATGATAAAGCAATCTGTCATCTAAAAATCATCCTTATTATACACTATACAAGCTATTTTACAGTCATTAATAAATTGCTTTTAAAGCTGCAGTAGCCCTTCCCTTCTTTTCTCAGATCAGCGAATATACCGATTATACATACTGGAAACTATAACTAAATACAAAAATATATTAGGTTTTGTATCTTCCCAGATGATTTTTCTCGTCGCTATTACACAAATAATCGGGCCACTTTCAGTACAAATCAAATTTTAGAGTGGCTTGGTAAGTATTTCAATTTCGAGATACAGAAAATCGTTAAGGTGCAGGTAGAAAAGGCTACTACAGCTTCTAAACGTTTCAAAATACAGCTACCCATGGCAACGAGGAGAGATTCACGAGACCTATGGCAGATTTATGGCACGCTAGTCACTCGATAGGAAGGGACGCAGCCGTACACAGACAAGGGCGGACGTACACCTGCGGGACCACGAAGCCGGCAGCGGAGCTCTCCTGCTCCCGAGGAGAAGGGCGAAGCAGAGGCGAGAGGCGGCGGCGCCGCGCGGGTTGCGGCCGCTGCGTGCGAGGTGCGGGCGGCGCCAGCGGAGCCAACATCTCCGACGTGGCCCCGGGGCCGCGCGCCCGGAGCCCAGCGGCACAGAAGAGCGGAGCCGAAGCGCCGGGCGCAGGGAGGGGCAGCCTCTGCTCTGCCCCACGGCCGCCCTCCCGCCGGTCCTGCGCGGCGCTGGGGTCGGGGCGCGGAACGCGCGAGGTCCTCCGCGCAGAAGTAAACTTTTCTGAAGCTATGCATATTTTCCTGAAGGTTTCCTGATGGGCGGTCAGGACTGATCTTCTTGGCATCAACGCAGCCCGTGACTCTCGTAGTTATGGCTGTTGCATTATATGCAAAAATCAGGCTTTTTGTTTTTATAATATATAAAATAACCTGCTTGTTTACATCCAGTTAGGACTGTGTTAATTCTCTACGAATCTGCATATCCAACGCTTTTGTACATTATACCAAAAGTATTTGTTTCATTCACATCTACTGAAATTAGATTTGAGAGTGTTCTCCCACCCACCCTGGCCCTTAAAAAATGCCAAATTTTACGGTCGCCTCGACAGTTGAAAGCTATCAGGTTAGAAAACCCAACCCATTTCCACACGAATATACTCAAGGATGAACATCTAGAGGTCATTTAGGAAAGCTACGAGCTGCCCCGCCTTAAAAAACCAGCTGTACAATAGGCATCTTGAAGTATTACAAAAAAATTATGTAAGAAAAAATGAACAAGCCTCGTTCACGGTATATAAAGTGAAAGGAAATTGCTAAAACCAGACAGTAATAGCTATAAAAGGCACAACTTCCCTTTTCTGATATACACTTGTAAACTTTCTTCAGGTTACATGCATAAACCAAAATGCTACCTTAACTTTAACAAAAAAAAAGAAAATCCAAAATGCATTACTAAAAAATAAAATTGTTTCCAGCCGACTGCAGAAATTAATTAGCAGAATGTTCGTAACACAGCCTCAGATCTTGTCACCGGTGGTTTTGATGCATCCATTGGTGTCGCACAGGGGGAGAAGTACAAATTCTGGCAAGCAAAATGTATTCTTCTTTCTTTTCTCCCCAGTTACGTATTATATGTGAGGAATCCGCTGCTTCTATCGCCTAAATCTTGGCCCTCTGTAAACCACATGTAGTGCATAATTACAAAAGAAACACCGCTGCAAGGACAAAATGAACAAGTCTGGTAGGTTCTGTCTTTACAAAAAAAAAAAAAAGAAAAAGAAAAAGAAAAGAAAAAAAGAAAAAAGCTATCATTTGACGTTTTCTTAAGGCAACCCTTTTGTGTTAAGGCAGTCACTTCTGATGAAATAAGAGCTTCTTTATATTTCCATTTGAGTATTTTGGTATCTGGTTGCTGATGATTTCTGCCAACATTTCTGGGAACTCAATACTCATGGATTTATCCAAAAACGTCTGGAAGCAAAAGCTCAGAAGATTTTCAACCACCTACGGGGGACAAAGCAGAGAGTAACTTTCACACCACTGCTCACAGCAGCGCCGCTTCCCCAGCCGTCCCTGCTGAGCCCTGCTCTGCCAGCGGCTGCCCTCAGCTCAGCCTCACCGCCGCTCCCATCCACGCCATCCTCACACAGACCTAGGAGGAGATGGTGCCAGCTCTCCACAGACACCGAAGGCACGCCGCATCAGCTCTAATCTTAGCGTATAAATCACAGGAACACGGATAATCCAAATAAAATCTTTCCAGGTAAACTAACAGGGAAAGGAAAACTGAGGCCTTGAAATCTCCCTCGCCCTGTCCAGCCGAGCCACAGCCTGGCAGCTCCGCGCATTTGGGGGACACAGTTCCTCAGTTTCAAAGCAATACCATTTCTAAAAACCGGAGACTGAAATACACGTTAATTAAAGATCTAACTGCCACAGAGTCCATTGGAAAGGTGCTCTGAGAGCAGAAAGCTCATCTCTTCCACCTCGTCCTTCATAGACATCGCATACCACCTCCCAGCCCACAGCACTTGGCCCCGAAGCGAACTGAGGGCAGAGCAGTGCACAGCCACAGCCCGGCGCCCTTCAGGACTTACATCGTGCATAGAGTCCAACAGCTTCGTCAGCTGATAGAACCGCTGCCAGTTCTGGCTGGAGTTCCCTTCTCTTTTCACGATGGCCTTTCCCAGCTCTTTTATGTATGTCATGCGAATTTCTTCAAACAAAGTCTGGCTCTTCAGGCCTTCCTTAGGAACTGGAACGCGACACACATCTAGGTTATACATCTATGAACTGTGCTATTAGTTGGGCAATCTCACATGAGTTACACAAAAACAACTAGAAGGGCACAATTTTCAATTACGAAAAGAAACGAGAGCTGAGAGAGAAGGAAGAGGAGAGGAAGCTGAGACAAGACAACTGGTTCAACATACAGCACAGGGCTGCTGGCCAAGAGAAGATCACACACAACTACAGGCAACCCAGGAACAAGGAGGGATGAGGATGGAGGGGGGCCGGCACCCCGCGCAGCTGGTAGGAAGGCCCTTCCCAAGGCCAAATGTGGTGCAGCAGGCAGATGGACACACGTGGCCCTACCCATGAGGTGCAGCCTTTTGTCCCTGCACTGAAGCAAATGACAAGAACTACAGGGGGACGGAGCACAGACAGTGCAGACCGAAAGGAAAAGAGGTCAGGGTGAAAGGAGGCCCCCACAACACAGCCCCTTTGGGGACCTGCGGTGCCACAACCTGCCTGGCCCATGCAGGAGATGGCATTGTGATGCTGCCTTCAGCCGTGCTCATCGTGTGTAAGGAGAAGGTCTGTGTGTGACAGCCATGTGCAATGGGTGCTCTGGCCCCCGGGGCTCCACTTCCCCCCTCTTCTTCCTCTTCTCTTAGAAAAGACCCCGGGAATGCAGTAACCAGGAATTTCAGTTGTGAAGTCACAGATGAACAAAACGATGCACATTTCAGCCCTTCAGCTCTCAGAAGTGCCACAGCGTACCACTTGCACAGCAGGCGGGCTCCAAGAGCAATGTGAGAGCGTATTGTCTTTCAGGGAGGGACAACAAAGAAGGGTTCTGCGGGCTCTCGCCAGCGCCTGTCGCACATCGCTCGTGAATGGGCTCATTTCTACTGAGGCGGTCTCCTTCCCACTCCTGACATGGAAATTCCCATCAGGAAATTTCCAGATCCTGTAGGAAAGTTGGCCTCCCTTCCGCCCAAAACATGTCAGGAATTTTCAGGAGAGGTTTTAGATTCAAATCTCCCATTTGAGCAAAGTTTGCAGCCTTTACAAACCGCAGCAGTGTAGAGCTGTGGCAGTGATGATTTCTTTTCAGGAGCACCTCTGCACATGGGACGGCTGGCCTGGGGACCCCTGAAGGGCTGAGAACAGGGCTGGCATCGCTCACAGCCCCCACTGCTCACACCTCCCCTTGTGCACATGCACATCCCTGCTGCATCTCCCCAGCTATTCTCAGTCTGCACTGCACTGAGCCAGGGTTAAAACTGAAGCTTGTCAGGGAGTTACAACAACAGTGTGTGAAGAGAGAAAAAAAATCGTTAGGTAGAAAGGAATAATAATACAGAGTAGAAATTACACTGTAAAATCATTTACACAATGCTTCGTGTTAGCATCGTTGTATGCAGTCCAGAAAAGGACTGTTTTGGTGCTATCCTTTGACCTTCCATACAATACAGAAAACAGAACATGATTAAGTTGTGAGTTGTTCCAATTACAGTTCATCTCATTGAAAGACACATAAAGCCACCATGTAGTATATTATGTACATCTACCTTACCATATCTATCATAAATCCACTACATATTTTCTAGATGCAAATGCAGAAAGCAGCAGTTGCCTTTGGCAATAACTTCTAGGAGAGTTCAGTCACTTTTTTGGGGAGGAAATAATTTCACTGGATCAGACCTTGCTCTCTGACTTTTTTTTTAAATATTTTTGGGGCTTAAATCAGAGCTTCGGCCACTTCTTTGGGTGCTAACTGCTCAGCCAGTCTGTGGCTTAGGGCTCTGCTGGAGCTGCAAAGGTCTGCATGCAGTCTGCACTGCCATGGCACAAACATCCCATACCTGCTGAGCAGAACTTCTCAGTAACCCCCTGTGGTCAGGCAGCAAACTGAGCACTGCGAGAGCTATTTGTGATCAGACACCTCACACCGTGCCACGCTGCACACACTTCATGGCACTGACAAGGTAAGCTCGCATTGCTCACACAGGTGTTTAAATGTTCACCTACTTGTAGAGAGGAGAAGCAATGTTTTCATGCAGAGATACTCTTCATATGAGACTTGAAGCCGTGACAGCTCGCGGGCAACCATCAGCATATGTTTGCATTGTTCATACATACAGGGTAGATTCATTCTCTGCCTGAGAAGTAAAGACAACAATTAGTTAAATGGCGTCTTCAAGTTCCAAATCTAAGTTTCTCCATCCTTCCCTCAGGACCAGTGGGGTGGCAGTGGCAGATGTCAGCACTTGGCTCACAGCAAAAGAGCCTTCAGTTTTCTCCAGGGAACTCCCTTAGGGTGAGTGCCTCAGTCACCACATGGAAGCAGAGGCCCCAAACTGCAGCATCAGGAGAATAACATTGAAACACAGCGTTACCTCTTCCAAAACATTTTCTATTCAATATTAGAATCTCAACAAAGAAACGAAATTGAATCCCAGTATAAGAGGAGGATTTGGTTATGAAATGGCTCCATTTCCTCTGGAGCTGCTAGCATCTTTCAGTTCTCCTTTTTCTGCCCTCCAAGAGCCAATGCCTGCAACAGAAACGTAACTGCGCTGCTGGGAAGCAGCATATGAAACCCTTGGCCAACACAAAGCACACGCACCTTCCTTGAGGTGCAAAATCCTAAGAGTAAGAGAAAATCCTAAGAATAAGAGCAAGAAATACAAGCTATTTAGATCTGCTAAAAACCACGTAAGGCACAAGTGCAGAAACACCACCTTTTCCAAATGCAAACACGACCCGTTCCTTCTGAGGCATGGCAGGGCTGCTCGCTGCAGCACCAGGCAGCCGGGGCTCCTGGAGCTGCACAGCCCTGCACCCAGCAGTGGCGCCGTGCTGGCAGCTGAAGCCATGCGCTCACCTCGCACGCTCTGGGTCCGCGCAGGGCGCTGCGCTGCAGGCAGCTGCTCAGAGCACCTGACAGGGGGGCTGCCGGCGTGCGCCGTCCGACTGCTTGGAAGAACTTCTGCTGAGCCCTCTGGGTTGTGTCAAAGGGCATCGAACAGCATTGCAATTGGGTAATTCAAACACATTCCACAACAGGGCTCAGCAGTTTTCCTCGTGTAGAAGTATGACCGTTTCTGGGCAGAAGGTTAAAAGAAATGTTATGAAATGGGTCGGCCTGTCATTTGTTCCCATCTGCTGTAGATGCAGTCATCACCCTGAGTCTGGGAATCCATTCTATCTCCATGCAGATTTTTGTTACTACCAAAGCTGTGGCAATGGCGGTCCCCAAAAACTGAAAGTGCAGCACGGCCCCTCTGCTCAGAGCTGAGCCAACAGAGAGCTGCGCTCTGCTGGGGGCGGTGGGGAGGAGGGCTGGGAAGAGGGCCCAGCTCTGCCCCTCACCGCCCTGCGGGAATGCAACCAGCTCAGCTGCCAGCAAGGGAGGAGGAGCAGAACCCGACCGACTGTGGGCCTTCAAGCAAAGCCCCAGTGGGGACCTGGGCAGCCAGGGGAAAGGAAGGTCTGAGTGCTGCTGGTACCCCGAGCCCAGGAAGAGCTGATGGGAGCAGAGCAGGCAGCTGGCCAGGCAGAGTGCAATGGGCCACACAGTGCAACAGTGCAACGTTTGTGCAACTCCTGGCCTTCACAGAAGCTGAGATTTAAGCAGCTGACTAATGGCAGTTTATCATCTCTGAAGCGATTCTGCGTTAGTGACTGTGTCTCTAGCCTGATTCAAAACACATCTCTGTTCTGTAACATCTAATCTTCTTTTGCTTTGGTAAACAGAAAGCAGAGTGCAAGCTGGGCATCAGGCTCAAAAGTAGCACAAATGGCAGCCCGTGCAAGTTGCACTTAATGTACACACACACACACACACGTGTCGATAAAAGCACCGCTGAGTCATTCGGCTCTGCCAAGTCCATAGAACCAGTAAACAAAAAGCTGCCTTCCGAAAATCAGACAATACGGATTGCACAGAATTGGTTACAAAAGAATGTCCAAAAAAATTCTGGGAATAAGAGCACTGATAAAACACTGCTTGTAAAACTGTAATTAGCAGTTCCTTGCTTTCTGTCCCAGCAGCACCAGTGCAGAGCTGTGGTAGTCAGCTCTGTACAGACAAAGGAGACGAGCTCAAACCTAAGAACAGCAAAAGCTAGGATGTTGTGCATGCAAACACAGCCCGAATCCTAAGACTCAACTTTCAAAACCTTCATTCTAAAGCCAGGTCGCAATCGAAAGCCATCTGTGCATGCAGTGAGCACAACTGAGCATCCCTCCCTGTAACTCCATGAGCACTGTGACACAAACAGAGGCTGTGAGCAGACTGAGGGCAGTCAGAACTGCGCTGTGGTCACACAGTACCATGGAACCAGCAGCACTCACATCTCTCCAACAACCAGGCGATGGTCTAAAGCCTAAGCATCGAGCTGCCAAGCTTTTCTACAACCTGTAGAAAAACTTTTTACATATATGTATGCTGTACATGTACATAACACAGGAAGCAGGCTAAATATACGATAAATCACTGTAACATAATAAATGCTATCTTAATTCAGACCCTGAGGTTGGGGAGCAGCAAAGGAGCAGCTGGAGGAAAAATACAAAGCAGCGCATCTCAGGAAAATCACCAAATGAACTCCAGAGTGCCTTTCTGGGAATGTCATGTGCCACAACGCTATCTGTAGAATCCAGTATCAAGCAGAGCACGAGCAGACCTGGTCTGTGTGCCATCCTCTTGATGCTCACGACATCTCCGCTGCCCTCCCCACCACTGCAGCACCCCCCTTGCACGGCCCATAGCACTGTGCTCTGCACACGTCTGGCAGCTCACACCATCTTCATGCACCATTCAGGAGCTGCCAGAGCTAACTCAAAGGTGGCTGTGTTTTATTGCTGAATAGTACATAAAAAGTTACGACCAGAGTTTTATAGAGAACCTGAATCACACCAGAGGAGGAGTCAGAAGGAACTGCAGTTCTCTTAGTCAACAAATGTTATTGAAAACAAATGTCATCTTAATGAACAGTCCACATACCGGAACTGCTAACCAGAATACTTTGGAGAATTAATACTGAGTAGAGGAGGATTACCCTTGCTTTTTTAGAGTACAGGCACATGCTTCACTGCCAAGCTCTGAGGTTTTGACCCATTGATAGAACTGCAGGAGATATCTGAATGTAGCAGTTGAGATGCTGTCACGTTTGTTAGTGACGTCAGTTACTTCAATTAACTCCACCATGGGGAAACTTCTTTATTTCACGGACATATTCTAACAATTTAATCAGAAGTACACAGACGGGGCATACATCTGATCCCACCTTTCTCCTGCTCCCCCCCCCAAAAAAAAAAAAAAAAGAAATAATTACTATGAAGAAATTATTAAAGCTTATGAAGGCCTTGATATATATTTACAAGGAAGAATATTCAGACAAATAAATGGAAACAAAAGAAGTATTATGAAATGCAAATGGCCAGTCCCATAGGAAATGTAACCAGCACTGGTTTCTAAGCAGAGAACAGACTGGGGAGAACAGGAACTGAAGTGCAATAGGAACAAAAATATTGAACACTATCTCAAAATGTGCTCAAGGGGCAGCACTGCCTGCAGAGGGGAACCAGGACACGGATCAGAACTCGTCACTCACGTTGCTTTTCAGACCCTTGTCAGTGCAATTCCAGTGCTGGATAGGCTCTGTGGACGGCCCTGCACAGTCCTGCATGGACTGTTGCAATTGATGAAGGAAAAGAATGGCAAACCCGCAGCAATCACATCCTGCTGATTGGAACCCGCAGGTGGCCGAGCCACATCTCGCATGGCTCTGGCCAGCAACCTCCAACATTGACACCCACAACATATTTTCAGCAACTCATTCAAAGCACAGACAACACATCTCAGCACACAGCAGCACTGCTAGCATCACCACCCTGCAGGAGGCGGCGGCGGTGCTCCGGAGCTCTGCTAACCCTGCAACACAGGTCAATCGCTGAGCAGCCTCCAAGAAGAGCAGCACAGCAAGGAAGCCGAGCACGGCCAGCAGCACATTGCATCCCAGCAGGAGAGCTGACAGGCAGCCTGGGCTCCCCAGCCTGAGAGGCACAGCAGGACCGACCTGCAGCTGCACCGGCAAAGCAGCACCTGGCAAGTACTGCCCTGTGCTCACATCTGCAGCAGCCACTTCTGACCCCCACAGCTCGAGCCAAGCTCACCGCCCATCTCCTTCTCTATCAGAGTTCCCTCCTTCAGTCCTCCACAGGACAGGTGACCACACAGCACCACTTTGAAAAACACAAGGAAGATGATGCTCAGGACAAGAAAGAAGCCCAGATACTGAAGTAAATTCATTTTTCTCTTGAAAATTGGTAACAAAGTTCAACAACTACAAAGATACAACATGTAAGTTTTTCCATTTGCAACCTTTTAAGCCAGATTTTACCCGTGCTCAGATATAAACATTTAACTGACCAAGAATGAGTTAAACAGATAAGATTACTCTTATACACCTCACACAGCACGCTGTGCAGTTTGCTACGCTTCTCCCTCCATCCCACAATTACTTCTAACTTCAGCTTCTTCGGCTCTGGTGAGATGAATGACTGCAATGAATGGAGCAGGAAAGGTGGCAGCAGGGGACATTTCGTATGAGAACCTCCCACAAAACTTCATGGAAATGCACTCAGTACTGACAACATTTCTCTTTCAGTAAAGCTGGGTGAAAACTAAGCGATCTGCTGGAAGGAAAACAATGCTGCAAACAACAAAGGGACCTGGGATCCTTGCACCTTTGCTGCCCAGCTACTCGCCTCTCCCGTGCAGAATGGATGGGCTGCAGCAGTCTGCATCCCCCCCGTAAAACTGGACAAGGATGCAGTCTTACTTACTCGTTAATAATCAGATCTGGTGCAAAGCAAAGGAGATTTCCATTTGATTGTTTGTATGATCTCCATCCTAAAGCAAAAGCCATTAGGAACATCCAGGAGTACTGCAGAAGGGTCATTTGGTCATCCAGGTGTAAGTTTCTGAAACCTTAACGACACAAAAATAAAAGCAGTGAGGTGTGGCTGCACTGGTAGCAAAAGAAACCTCAAAAACAAACCCAGAACACAAAGAACTCTGAAACAGATTGTGCTTCCCATCAGTACAACCTCTGTACCACCAATGCAGGTTACTGCTTTTTAAAGTGAATTTCGTAATGATTTCTGTAAATGCAATAGCAGTACCTGCAACAACAAGATTGCTTGCTGCTAGTTAACTCAGTCAAGCATTCCTGTATTTCAGACTGCATTCTTGGTAGCAGAAAAAAAATACAGAACAAAAATGAAGGTTTTTTTTTTTTTTTTATATGTGAAAGTCTTGTTGGAAATAGAAGTACTTTAAAAGGGTGCAAACACCATTTTCCAACTACCAAGGTTACGTTCAAATATTTGCACATGCAAAAATCAACCGTAGCACTCAGATTACAGCTACTGGGCAGGAGAACTGAGCTGAACCAGGAGAGGTCCGAGCAGAGCGCTCAGCACGGCGTGGGGTGACTGCCCTGACGTGGAGAAACAGGCCAGGGCCTGGCAGAAAGTGATGGGGAGACACGGGCCACAGGGCTAACAGAAAGTAACGCTTCAACCTCATCCAATAGATGACACTGACATCTACACGTACAAAGCTCTCAGCACCCCACCTACAGGAATGCACAGCCACCAACAGTGCTGGCCTTCTGCAACTGCTGCGAGCTGCTTTCTGGATGGAGATTTCCCTGCAGGTGCACAAGAAAGGTTCAGATGTTGTACCGAGGGAGGGAATTCAGTGGGAAAAGTTTGGTGGATGGTTGGACTGGGTGACCTCGGAGGTCATTTCCAACCTTGGTGGCTCCGTAATTCCATGACAGTGCCAGATGGATCCACTCTGATGGGTAATACAGGAAGCAGAAGGTCATACTTAAAAAAAATACATCAGAATATGTGTGTGTGATTACGTGGAGAAGGCAATCAGTCAAAGACAGATCACAAGACAAAAATATCTAATATTCACTACCATTCATCTGGCAACCTTCTGTAATTAACAGTGTTTTTCCTAATGTTTGCAGGCAGTCCACAAGATGATAAATGATCTAACTTCAAATTTTGTTCTTATTCGAGAATTGTACACAGAACTTACAAAATATGCACCGCATTATAAACAGTTAACGATGGCAGTTAATCTTGTAAGAATAAGGAGAATGAATAGAGCCAATTAAGATAATGAGGAAATGTGTAAAATCTGAAAATTGGTCCCTTAAACAGGCTTAAGATGCAGGCAGCTTTTCATTTGCAATGCTAGTTTCCAGCGGATCATGCCTACATCTAACAAGAAAACATTGTGTCACCATGAATCATTATTAAAGTCTGAATTCAAGTTGATTTTATTTAATTTCATTAGGCATTTGGCATCTAAAGAGCTCATTACAGCACTGCTTCCTGAAGACGTTTAAATGGATAGCAGTCAGTAGATTATTAAATAGCAAAACTCGGTAGGTCTGAACAGCTTCAAAGCAGGCTTCTGGCTTTGGAGACTGCAGTGACCACTGTTAACCACTATTCACTGCTGCTAAAACAGAAGCAAATTATTTCAAGCTTATTTCTAACTTACTGGGTCAAATCTCAAAAGTTTTGCTCAAAAACTCCTCAGGAAAAGGCTGCCTTGACAACCTCAGCTCAAGGATTCTGCACTGCCAGGCTGTGGGCTGGGGGACACTTAGCAGAAGTACATACAAATTAAATATGCCCACAAAGAACCGTCTTGGTAATTTTAAACAAGTGTAAAAATAGGATAATAATAATAGCCCCTATTAATAAAATTATTAGGCAGAAGCTCGCCATGTTCACAGAGGACATGTGATAACCTGAAGGATTCATCTCTTTAGGGGAACCGTCCAGAGGAGACTGCAAACACAGAACCCAGTGGTGTCAGTTTTATTTCAGAATGCCAGCAGCCTGCAGGCTGTCCCACAGTGATGCAAAACACTGTGGAAGTCCTGTTGCCAGTTTGGTTTTGGAAGCAGGTAATGGCAGAGACTAGAAGAGAAGGGGAGAAAAACATCTGTCTTTGTTCTGTCAGACAGAAAATGATCTTCAGCCCTCCTGTAGCCCCAGGCCCTTCCCAGAGACACCATGGGATGCTACACGTTATGGCCACGGATGTGATTTTGCATTTGTCTTCTGTAAGGCAACTGCTAAGTGTTCTCAGGCAGGAGCCAAACAGCAAGAACATTTCCAAATTCCCCATGTAATCACAAAGCCACAAGGCTTGAGAGAAAATGAACATCTTGAGTTCCTGTCCGGAACTGGAATGCTCAAAGGCCTATTCCCAGTCAACAAGAAACTACAGACATGGTGACAGGTCAGAGAACAGAACCACCTGAATGCAGACCCAGATAAGCCAGCACCACAGCACCAGCCTATAAAAGGGAAGGCTCCACTGCAAAAGCCCGAGCTCTGGTGTAGCTCAAGTACAGCCAGTCCTTCTCTCTGAGGGCTCTGTAGAACATCACACGTGAAGACAGACGTTCAAGCCCCCCCCGACTGCGCTCTGTAAGCAACACACACCTGGTATTGCCTTCGCCCACTTGACTGCAGCTACCACTTGCCGTCCTCCCAGCATGTTGAGGGTTGACAGGATGCGCCAGCTGGAGTCGGGCAGCGTGCTGTCGTAGCCGGAGTACAGCACCTCGGGCTCGATCACCTCCAGCAGCGACACCAGGGTGGGTGTGAGCTGCGGCAGCGACGCGGGAACCACGCTCTTATTTCCAGCAGCTTCGGCGGCATCCCTGGTGCCCGTGGCAGTGGCCTGCTGGATGCCTTTTATCTTCTTCTTCGTCTTGCGGGCTAGGAAAGATTGAATAACTGCTGTTAGGTGGCGGGAAGTGACCACGTGCCGTTACATCCACAGCACAGGGAATGCTGCTTTCTTCTTCCTTCATTTGTAGATCAGACAATTGAAACTTCTCAAGGACTTTTCTTTTTCATAAGCTGCAAATAATTCCACTTCAATACTTACCAAACTTCCTGTGAAAACCTGTTTATTTCACATTGTTATCGAAGGCACATTAATGTCTATGTCCCCAAATTCTCTATAATGTCTGCAAGGAGGACACAGACAAGGCCTGGCCCCAACCTTTACGCACATAGAGCAGTACGGCTCCATGTGACAGAACAGCACCTGTTTGGAAAAGACTTGCAGGAGTGGGCATGCCGTCGTTTCCTCCGTATATTAAGTACAGAAGCCACACGGAGGGAAGGAAAGAAATATACTTCATGGGTTAGAAGTGACTCGGTCTCTCGAGACAGGGAAAACATTTTTTGAAACGCTGGGCAGGAGGAGATTTTTCTCTTGCCAGCTTCTTTGCATGTAAATCACTGCTGTATAATTAAACCATTGCGTTCATAAGCCAAATAAATAAAACATCACACAGAGATGTTAACCATAAACTAGAAGCTGAAGCAACAGTTGTCAATAAAGGGATCTCCTGTCTGGCCTCTCCTGGAGGCTGAACTCAATGCACCATTTGGCTGAGACCAGAATGAAACCTAATTCTTTCCCCTTCTATCAATTATTTGATGGATTTTTCTTCTGCAACTTCAGAGATAAGCCAATAGCACAGAAAAACACTGCATAAAGTGCTTTCATGTTTGTTAAGTTTCTGCTGATCCAGTCAGTGTCTCTACTGGCCTGAAGTCCACTGACTGTAGCTTAACAGAATGCAATGTCCCCTTCCCAGCCCCACTTCTTCCACTGGCTGTGAGAAAGTCTTCAGAATCCCTGTAAGGATAAGAAATTCCCTGTGGACTTCGCATAAATTGAACTTTCACAAAAGCTTAAATACTGTCCACATCTGCTGAGACTTCCGTGGCAGAACAGCAATAACGAGCTCTTTGGAGCAAAGGGCTTCTCTCTGTTGCTATTATCATTACTTTTATGCATTACACATACACACACACTTGCCATCATCCTTGTTCTCAAAAGCAAATGAACTGCTTTTTTAAATGAACGTAAATTTACATGCACATGCCTACAGGTGAATGCAGACACCTAGGGCGGAACACTTACAGACCAGAAAGTCTGGTAAAATTGCAATCAAAGAAATATCTGATAAGATAAAGTATTGTGCAAGAATTTTATTAAGCTGCACTACTAAACCTGACGTAGATATATTGTTGTAACTCACAAAAAAGGAAGGTTTACACTTTCAAATACAAAAACACCACAAATTAAAAACCAGCTCCTTAAGGCAAAATGCAAAAGATAAACCCTACAGATAAAGCTGGCACAGAAATAAGCCCCAGCATCCAAAAAGCTCTGCTGAAAGAGAACAGAGCAGCTGCAGTGCAGGGCGGTGTGGCTGTGCCGGCTCTGTGCTGCCCACCAGCAGTGCCCACTGTGGACACTGCAGTCCAGCAGCCCGGCATTAAAGGATTCCCAAGCTGCCCACAGCTGGGTTGAAAGTCCCAACGCAGCTGAAAAGATGGGGATTGTCGTGGGATGCTACAGAGGCCATGAATGAGGTCCGTCCCACCTCACAGAAGGGCCTCTCCTCTGGGACAGCTGGACACAACTGCAAGGTCCCAGCTGCATGACGGGGACGACCCCATCTCATGGAGGGACCCCTGCACCAGGGCAGGGTAACACAGCAACCACACAGCGCTGCGGGCAGAAGGAGGGCTCTGCCACGGAGGGCATGTGCAGCCGAGCTGTGTGATGCCGGCTGGCCAGACTGCCACGTGCCAAACCCCACAGCAGCTCAACAGCCCCTTAACAAATGCTGAGGAGGAGCACACAGGCACAAACCCAGCCAGAACGGAAGAAAAGCTCTGGAAGCAAAAGTTCAGTGGTAAAGAGAATGTGAGGATCGAGACCTTCGTGGAAACGCCATCTCACAGCAATACACAGAATGCTCTCACTGCTGCACAGAAGATGAAACACCATCATAAGCGGGAGAGGCTGCACACCTCACTTCTAGAGGATCTAGAAAGGCAACATCCACTGCACTTGCAGAACAGGGCAATTAATATTATGAGAAATAAGAAGAGATCCTACAAAAAACTTGAAATGGTTTCAAAATGAAGACAACAGAAAATAACGTAAGTTGCCCAGAGTTTAACTATAAAATGCAGTATGAAAAGCCAAAAAAGGTTTTGTGATGACTTATTACGGGCACAAAACCTAATGACAAATCGTTTCTTCAAATGCATCAGAAAGAAAAAGGGTGCCAAGCAATGGCTAGGGTCAATTAGTGACAGAAGGAAACGAGAATTCAATGAAATAAAGCCTGTAAGAAAGAATTACATTATTCTGTAGAATAATTTCTACAGTTTCTGGTGCCTGAAGTTTGACAGCTGCGCATTTTCCCAATGCCCCCAGCTCAAAAAAAAATCACGTAGCACAAAAACAGTCCAGAAAAGGGAGCTAAGAAGTGTCAAATGTATGACTGATAAGGCAAGCGAGAGAATGATTCAGCAGCAGGGCTTTGGTGTACAAGAAACCATCTTGCCTCCGCACTGTCATGCACTTCATACTGTGCTCCAGACTTCTACTGTTTCTTTTGTACCAGCAATTCACCATCCATTCAGACCCACCTGATAACCCGCTGTTTTCACAGAGCTTTCTCTTTCTCCTTCTCACACTACCTTGGGATCTAACAATTTCAGCTTTGCTCAGTTTCCAGGCCTCTCTTCCCTCAGCCATGAAAGCAATTTTCTCTCTTTTTTTTTCCTTTTTGCCTTCCCAACCTATGTAACAATACCATCTTGCAGAAATTCGCTCCTCTCCAGCAGTCTTTGTGCCAAACCTCAGGGAAGGAAACCTCCCTTTGGCTGTGCCATGACTTTGCTGGCTCCCAGCCTTCCCAGTCGGCCACCCAGCCTCATAGCTCCGACACTGCTGGGAGCCCATTGAGTGCTCTGCTGCCCTGCACACAGCTGCATGCCCTGCACAGACACCACCGACAGCCTGCAGACTGTGGCTGTCAGGCTACATGCACGCTCCTCCTGCATACAGACCCCACTGATACGCAGACAAACCACAGAGTCCCCTCCTGAGGATGGAATTTATGTGCAAGTGTGGCGTGGGGGAAAGCATTTCTGCCTGCTGGGTCCTCTCCTTTTGCTCAGAAGGATGGGCAGCAGCCACCAGCATGGCAGGAACACAGGGTGTTCATGGTGGAGAGGGGCAGAAGAACAGCAGGAAAGGACGTGCTAACGAGGGCCCCACCTCTAACACAATCCACCACTTACATTTTACTGAAGGATATTTTCACTGAAATGAAGAAAATGTTCATATTGATATACATTTTTGACATTTTTACTTTATCTGTCAACTTTGATGATGCAAGTTATCACCACAATAACTATGCTTGTAAATACTGCATTTATCTCTACGGCTCAAGGGGAAATATCGAAGAGGAAGCAGTAAAAAAGTTTTATGCCTTTTTAGGGCCGTTGCTAAATCTCTAGCTCATGCGGTCTCCAGTTTCTCATCAGCCATCCACCACTGAGCACAGAACAAACACGCACCAACACATTTCTGTTTCTTTAGTACATTATCTTTTCTAGAGAGACTCTATCAGACATTTAAGAACAAGAACCCGCAGCATGAATAAAAGTAATTGCCTTTTCTTCAGCTTGAATATGCAAGGCCCACTCCAATTTTAGCTACACGCCCGGGCATTCCCTCCCATTTGTGGTTTTCAGCATCAAGTCACTTTCCCAAGTAAGAATAGGCAGGCACGGCACTTCCCTACAAGACCTCTGCTGGAGTTCTGCTGTCTCAGATTCACCGAAAAAGCAACAAGATCTATGTGCTGACAGGAAGAAAAAATAACCCCGTTTCACATGCATGACTCACTTCTGCTGTGCATAACAGGGAGATAAAGCAACTGAGTGGGGACAGGAAAGCACGGGAGAAATTTTAGCACTGAAAATCTCACTTTCATGAAAACGCTGCTACGCACCACAGAACGCAGCACTTCTACCACGCTGAAGTGCTGCTGCTTCAGCTTTGGGACCTGCACCAGATGAGAAATAAAAGCGGGACGGGACGCTGAGGATTACCTTCGAGGTTCATGCCCGCCTGGAGGCATTTCCGATAGCGGCACGCCGGGCAGTTCTTCCGCCGGATTTTGTCAATAATGCAGTCGTTCCTTCCAGCGCAGAGATAGTTGTGCTGCCCTGCATTCACAGAAACACACAGAGTCACCACCAACCTTGCAACCAGATGAAGTCATTCTGTCTCTGCAGCACGAAGGGACTGCGGGACGTCCCTACCGCCGCACTCCTTTTATTGCAAAACAAAATCAGCACCCAGATGATTCCCAGCAAATACAAATCCAGCGCTCTTCTGCCATTCAGACACCGATGCCAACACGCTTAGGAGAAATCCTGTTTTCTGTTTGGTAAGGTTGGGCAAGTTCTATTTTTACAACTCCTTTTCTCTTACATTTCTCCAAGCTAGGAGAAAGCTCTAAGCCTCCATGGCATGTTTACAATTCCCCTGAATGATTTCACATGAGATATAAATAACATTCACAAACACATTTGGAAAGTATACATTTCAACATCTCTCCTGACATATAGAAATAGCTGCCACCGCTCTAGAAGCTGAGAAGCCCCGGTTCCATTCAGAAGCAGACAACCAAGCACTCTGACATCTCTACGGCCCCTCAGATTCACACCAAAAATTTGGCCCCAGGAATGTGGTGACCTGAAGGACACCTATTAAAATGAGCACATTGCTTTGCTGTTAACAGAAGGGAAACAGTGGAGAACGATATCAAGAACGACATCTGTTCCTAATGATTTGAGTTATATGAACAATTGTATAACGACAGGTTCCTTTAGAAAAAGGCACTGCTAAGAGGTATGTCCTTCTCCCAGACAGGGAACAAGAAACAGAAGTGGTGGTGGAACAAAGCTGCAGCCCAGGCTCCTACACTGCATGTCAGTGTCCCGATGGATAACAGCAAGAGGAACAAAAGTATCTTCCAAATATTCAGTTACTAACAATGGAGTCTAGGAGTCTTCTTATAGAAACAGACGTGATTAAGGAATTAGTTTGAAATCAACTGTGAAAATTTCAGGTATGCAGAGTCCATCCTGTGGCCTTCGTCAAACTTCTGGATTCCATCTCCATGTACTATTTGGATTTCTTGTATCTACTGCTTAGCCATTATTGTCTTTCTTTTTATACTGATTTTCATATGGAAATCACATTATTTCCCTGGATAACAGTATAGTAAAGCTCTTCTGTCACATTAGCATTTGGTGAAAAATGAGATCTTTCCACCTCTTGCTTCCCACAGTCAGAGCGCTGCCCTGCAGACACGCCAGCCAAACGGAGACATTTCAGTTACCTTTGCTGCTTAAAAAAATGAAGACACTTAAAGAACACACTGGTGAAATCTGGTAGCGAGCAAACTGAGATGCTTCCAAGAGAATTTACTGCAGATGTTGGCATTTTGTAGAGCATCCAGACAACACTGCTGCTCCGCACCGCACCACCTGGGCACAAGCATGCCCCTGGGCTCTGATGGGTTGTGATGATCAGAGGAATGAAGGATTCTTTGGAACAGATTGGGAGTGGAAAGGGCTGGAGAACAAGCACAATCTGGAGCACTGCAGGAGGCAGGGGTGTTGGAAGGGATTTAACACAGAAGGGAGGTGTGAGAATCTGAAGCAAGATGAAAGCGGGGGTGGGAGGAGGGAAGAAGATGTGGGCTGGCAGGAGAGGTGGAAACAGGAGGGAGGTGTAGGGCTGGGCCTGCAGAAACAACCATAAGGGCTCCGAGGCACTGTGAAAATAAGAACTAGAACAAGACAGCTTTTGCTATCCTGGATTCCTGAAGAAAGGATCTTTGTTTGTGTGAGAATGGCTATAAATACAGAACAGCTGACCCACCTTCATCCTCCCTCTTTTCCTCTAGTTCTACAGTTTGCTGAACGAGATACACCTCATATTCACCTGGACACTGAAACTTTCAGTTTCTGTAATCATTTCCATCGCAGTGTATATGAGTGCAGACAAAGGTGCAGAAGGAGTGTTTCCAGGCTTACAGCTCGGTGACAAATGCAGTTTGCTGGATCTGTACACTAACAGATGCTTGGCAGATATTAATGAAAGCAATTGTGCAGAAATAAATTCTTTCTACATATATTCCTGAACAGAAAAATTCCCGTAAGAGCTAAAACCAAGTTTTTTGTTCCTTAAGGTAATATTAAAACTCACAGATCCTTTAAGAGCTCCTGAAAACATCCATAGTATCGAATCTTAAGGATGATGATTGGGACAATCTGTGGAACAATAAGAGAATGAAAGTGCAGGTAAACCTTTAGGAGTGTGTTGCAGTTTTACAGCTCCAACCCTGCTTTACACATTTAACTCCAACACAGTTGGTACAAGATGTGCAAAGTCACATCACCAATCACAGCAGTCACCGGACCGATTTCTTCATGTATCAATGCTTCCTTCCCTGGTTAAGGCTGTGGAACAGGCAGAACTGTCGCTGTGACACACTCAGCTGCCACATAGAGCTGCTTCTGGGGGATATCCAGTGCCCTTCTTTCACTCCAAGCTACAGATGATTATTCATCCCAGCCAGGAGCCTGGCTGCAGACAGGAGCACATCTCAGACAGGACAAGCCGAGAGCCAAGGACAGCCCGGCGCTCTGTACTGGAGCTGGTTCTCATGGTACTTCAGAAGCAGCTTCAGCGTGCCACGGACACGACATCCTTCCCCACAAAGGGCAGCAGCACAGCCTGCAAACATCCTCGGATCCTCTGAGAGAGGCTCTGCGCTTCCACGCCGTCTCCCATTGCGTCATTACATTTTCTATTGCTTTGGGTGAGTTGGGAGCACAGGGCCAGTCCTTCTTCTAAGGACAGAATGCCGATGCATCTTTGTGACACAGCCTTCCCCCTTCTCAAGTGAAATCCAGCTTGCAAAAACGTTAGCAAAACATGACAGCGTGACTCACTTCATCACACCCAGTAAGGACTGCCCGAAACAGGCACGGGACGGGAAGCCCCGCGTGAGGGATTTCCTGTATTGTGTAACGGCGGTGCAGGAACCACTGCTGCCCTTTCAGCGCACAGCGATGCGCTCTGTGCTCCTTCTGTCTCTGATGCTGATATTGCAGTGAGCAGTTGGGCACTCAGCACAGAGCAGCCGCTCCGCTGCACCGCCCTGGACTCCCATTCCATGCTCCATCACCGCCGTGTCCTTCCTGTGCTTACAGAGACATCCCAACGACCCCGACCCACACATCCCTGTAAATTACCCTGCATACACCATACATGTTACACACGTGTAACGTAACCAACACTGCTGACAGGAAGCACTGTGAAACTCTCCCAACCTTGCAGAAGCGCTACCCAATTTCACACACATCATCATGCACAGATCAATGAGTAAGAAACTTAGAACCACAGACTGCGAATTCAATGCATGCAGACACGTCTGTATATAATCAGGAGAAATAAACAAAAACCACACTGAAAGAAAATGAAGGAAACAAAAAGCAAAGATAACAACGCACCTTTTTATCCAGAGTGAATGGGAGCGTTTTATAAACGTAAAGAGAATCCATGCTACAGAAAATCACACCATTATCAATGTTATTTTTACTACGAAAGGAACAGCGATAGCAGGGCTGGTTCCCCAGGAGGATTCGAGCAATAATGGGCTCCAGCAGGAGAGAACGGCCTGGATCTGGCCGGTCACATATGGAATTGGACCTTACAGTCTTGATGAATGTGTTGTTTAAAACAAGACTTACCTTCCACAGCTCTTTTGAAGAACACTTTGCAGCTGCCACAAGTAAGAACACCATAATGACACCCAGAGGCCTCGTCAGAGCACACGAGGCAGAGCTTGGGAGGTGGTCCCGTAGTCGCTGAGGTTGTGGATGGAGAAGAGCTTACATCTGATCTCAGTCCAGGGCTGGGAAAAAAGGCATGAAAATATGAATTAAGATCTGTGGCCTTTTGGCAAACATAATACGATGGTGAGAAATGGGCTGTCTTGTCCTTTATCCTCACAGCTCCGTGCACCAGACCCAGAAACAGTTAACCAGCGATCTCTGTGAGTCGTAAGAAAAGCTGTACGGATTGCTTTGCTGCCTATTTGACTGCGTCAAGATCACTTCCCTTACCCATCTCTGAAGCCAAGTTTCCTGTGCAGTGATCCTAGTCTATAAAATCGACTCCTACAGCACGCTCTCATTCCATACTGCTTTCATTATGGCTGCGTTCCCCACAGTCTGCATTAAGCCCTCGCCTTCCACTGCCAGCATCGGGTTTTCTATCAGGACACTTCTGTGCAAGAAACTGCAAATTAAGTCACATGTTTATAGTAATAAAAGATCCTCTCACCCCAGCATTTCAGGAAAGTAATAGCATTTCTTAATTTGAGGATGTGGTATTCCTGTGCAAACACCCAGCCCACTGACAAAGGGTTACTTCTTAAACCAACAACTGTTGCTGGGACAGCACACAGCCCGTCACAGCCACCTCTGAGCTGCTCCTACCCGTAAGGGCTGAACCAGCAGCAGCTCTGCCAACCTTCAGGGGCCGATTATTCAGCACAGAGCCCAGTGCCTCGCCTGCTTCAGGCTGCCCAGCACCTGAACTCCTTACAGCCTGCACAGCACGTTTTGCTGAGTTGAGTTTCACAAAAGTTTTAATCTTTTAGATGAGATTTCTCTACTGCATGCTTGGCTTCCAGCGATTCTAAAATTTGGTGCAGTAGGGCTCCAGCAATTTTTTAGATGAGGACAGAAAAATGACTCTGATTTTGAGACCCTGGTGCCTCTATTCAGAAAAATCCCAGAAAACTCTCATTCCCCAAAGCGGACTTCAAATTTCAGAACATGGACTGACTTTTTAACAGAATATTCCTTTTCCCCCCCTCAAGGAAACCTGACGAGATTTGGTCATATGCGTAGAAAACATTCAAACATTCAAACATTCAGAAAAAAATTAAATTTCAGAGCAATTGAAAACCCTTCAGCACCCCGAGGGCTTGAATTTTGAACAAGTCAGCTCCTCACACTGCATCCCCACGGAGGAATTGAGAAATAGACAACAGCCCAGGAGTTCTGGGGGGGCTGCATGAGCACGGGGCACAGCAGAGCTGAAGGACAGACAGCAGCAATGGGGACCTGCTGCAGTAACCTGGTACAAAGGCTGGCGAGCAGGAATTCATCTGAACAGAAAGAACAAGAACGGAACAAGGGGTGGAGAGAAGGATTCAGTAAGAAAGGCTGCAGCCGGAGTGAGGCAGAATGAGACAGGCTTGGGGAAAAAGAGAAGAAAGCCCACCCAGGAAGCACCAGTCCTCCCCAGAACTTGGAGAAGGACTCAACTCCATCACATTCGTCCTTTGCTCTCAGAAAATACCTGAAATGCAGCAACACTTTCTCTATTCTATTACTCTACAAAGATGACGACAACTATCACCACCATCACTAGCTAATCCCTCAACTAAAGCTGCACTCATCAGTAGATTACAACGCTGTTTATGACCCACAGGATGGCCTTTCTATGTTTTCTAAATAATTTGTCTTCTCTCAAGGAGCAGAAAAACATAATAAAATATTTAGGTTGCACAATGAAGTGCACAACACCCAAGCAATGGCAGAATGGAATTCACCCCGGTTATGCTCATCTGATGTCCTTGCAAACACACGTCTTTAATTACACACTCACACTCATTTCTACGAAGCTTGCCTGCCCTCCTCAGCACCGAAGCACTCCAGGAATGTGTCACATAACAACAGAGGCTGCTGCTTGCTAGGGCCCACTGCCCTGCAGGAGGTGGTTTGCATGAGTGGTGGCAGTTTTGCAAGGGAACCAACCTCACAGGTAAGGAAGTCGAGGACTCAAATCTATCTCTGCTTCTTATCACTAAGCTGCATGCGATGACGTTCGATTAGGACAAACCAGAGTTGGCCACGAGCAGCTGCTGGTCGGTCCCCCGTCATAAAGCAGAGCTGGAGCCCAGCTGCTCCTTCACAGGTCAGTGATGGGAGCCGACCCGGGGCTGCATGGCTCACAGCAAACAATTATCAGTGATCAATGCCACAATACTCACTCCGTATTAGTTGGGTCCAATTCACACCTTACAGTCTATAAAGCAGATTGCTGCTGGACAAAACGATTTGTGGCTATGTTATTAAAGATTCAGGTCCGGTGGCACCCTTTCTTACGCTACAAATCCCAGTTTAAACACTGAAATGTGAATGGAGAGCCTAGAATGTAAGTAAGGCATGCATCACTTGAGAGCTGCAGATCATTCAACATTCCGAAATGAGAAGAGACAGAAGCGTCTTTTTCTATGCATAGTTTTGCAGACAACTAATATAGATCCAAAAAATTGAGCTCTTGTGAATTTATGACAAAAACATTTTCAAGGAATCATCCATGAACTGTCACTGAAATGGTGGCAGTGCCAAGCATATTCTACTGAAAGTTTTCAATCCCCTTTAATGTTTAATTAGGCTCATCTTCTATACTACTATCACAGAAATCGCTACATGATAAAGACAACAGATAGATACTAAATAGAATCAAATAGAACAACAGAACTAAAAACAAATGATGGTATCAATTAATAAAGCAGTTGCCAACAATCTAATCTGGGCTCCTGGCATATCTTTTCCAGCTTGGCTCTATCAGATAAGGCCAGTATTTACTAATAAAGGAGGAAAGTGTCGAATGCTGACAGTCCCTCCTCGCCTCCTGCTTGCCCCAGGTGCAGCAGCACAGCAATCCTGACGGTGATCCCAGCCAGGAGCCTCACAGATCTGATCCACAGCCAAAGTGAGCAGCTCATGCAAGGCACAGCCCTGCACCGCAGCAACCTCGCCTGGTGTTCAATACAAATCTTTTACTCACAAAGTCACAGGAAGAAAGAGACAAAGACAACAAAACTGCTTCCCAAGGGGTTGTGTGCCTCAAGAAGTGAGGATTCACACCCCATAACATAACCATTATTGTTATCCTTTGGTGATTTGCAGTGTTTCAGAACTCAACCAAACCATAACAAACTATGACTGACCCAAATGGGAGAAAACATAAACAGGTCCAAATGGGAGAGGAAAGCATTCTGAAACGCAATGGTTCCAAGTTCATAAACGAGTTACTTTTATTCTCGGAGGCAATGTGTTAGCTGAGAAAGGGGACTGAGGCCCACTCCCATACCTTTCAGAAGTTATTCACACCTAAACAAGTTTTATGTGCACAGATATTTGTTTATAATTTCTCACTGAGGAGACACGAAGGGAAATGAGAAGACTTAAAGAAGATGCAGCTCCAGTAAGCAGGCCTGTACAAACCACGCTGTTTATCTAAGTCCATTCCTTTGTTAATCATTTACCAGAGACTTTCAAACCCAGCTCAAGGTTCAAACTTTAGTGAAGATGGGTGTGGTGAAGTTTATGGCGTTTGACATTCGTATTCCCTGGGGACCCGTCCCACTGCACGCCCCATCCCAGCCCAGAGCAGCAGAGCCCACAGCACCAGGTGGGAAAGCAGAGCTGTGAGTCAGGAAGGCAAACAAGAACATCTCCCGCCCAGGCTGTCAGTGCTGGGCCATCAGACACGGCCCGACACGAAGCTGGCAGCCCTGTCACCAGCCATCAGTCGGGGCACAAAGCTGTGGCAGAGCTGTGGCTCTCCTATGAGCGCGTCCCATCAGTGCAGCTGTGGGCAGCAGTGGCAACATTTGCTCTCTCCACACCTCTGCCTTCTTCTGATACACGCAGAACAAGCACGCTTCCACACGTGGTAACCATGCTGACTGTACTGTTGTTTTAAACCTTCCTGCACCGCACATCAGCCACAACATCAGCCTCCAGCTGCATCGGGTGAGCGCAGCAACGCTGCCAACAGCCTGAGTGCCCTGAGGGGAACGAGGCCAGGTACCCACAGGAGGAACGGCTCAGGAGGGCTGCGGGGCAGCTGCCAGCTCGACAGTTTGCACCTTTTCAAACACCTGACCCTGGAGAGAACATCAGAGGCAACACCACCTCATACCAGGCTTTTTCAGACATACACACAACAAAGCCATTCCCTGGTGCTATTGCAGACTGCAGCACCGCTGCAGACAGCTCCTGAAACATTCCTTTTGTGTCCAAATACCAACTGAGGCAAGAAATGGATGAAACATTCGTCATCGGTTGGAGAAAGAGGCTCCAAGATTGACTAAATGTCAGCCTTCTAAGCCTGAAGCATTGTAAATGAGTCCACTTATTTTGCTCTTATTCCTTGCCCAGTGCAGCACACATGAATTGCATTCACTACACAATAAATCTAGACCACAAAACGATAACACACCGTAACCCTCAGCCCTCCCGAAAAAGTCAACTTAGTGTTTAAATAATACATTCTCAATAGCCAAGTACTTATTCGTGTAAGTAGCACCACCAAATAACAGGAAAGGAACCACTTCCAATGTCACCACCATCTGGGCCTCCTTCTTATCTTCCAGCAATGAGAACAATGTAAACACACGGCTGTGTACAGCAAGAGATCACATTTTTTGAATTGCTGATTTCGTTATTAACCAGAGAAGTGCTAATTAATTTTGATGCTCTCTTAAGCAGGAAAGCCATCTTCAAAGCAGGCATCAAAAACATTAAACAAGTCAATTGACCCATCGCAGTGAAAGCAGGGAGAGATCCTGCATGAAACAACAAGCTGCTGCCACCATCCTCTACACCAACAGTTGGAGAAACCCCACAAAAGAGTTTGGCTCCAGCCATTCCTGTGCCCAGGGAAAGGTCCCTGTGGAAAGCACAGACAGAGTCCACACCACAGCCTTCCCAAGCGTTGCAGTGCACAATGGTCCCTTCTGTCTCCTGTAATGTCCTCGCTTAAGTTTAGAGACTGAAAATTGGTATGAATTGGTAGAAACCAATGATTTCCCCCAGCTGTCTGCAGACTCTACACAGATCTACATTCTTTGCTCCATCTGGCAACCACGGAGTATGCAGAGAGCTCAAATACCGCCCATGGGTATTAAGTACATTGCAATTTACCTCTAAGTCAAAGGCATCTTGGGATGTTGATTCAAACATTCCTATGGACTACCTGAGTGTGTACACACGAAAAGCCACCCTCCCAAAAATGCTTACACAGAACCTACCTATCCTTAAGCTTTCTTTCCTGCCTTGTACCTAAAGAAGGCAACAGATCTGCTTTGGAAGTGCTGCACATTGCCAACAGTGCCATAATAAACAGAAAAAGTCTGCTGCAGATTACAGTATTTACCTAAAGTCTGCGAATAAAAGCATCCAGTATTGCTGTTTTATAGTCCCTTTGAAAGCCAAGATGATTAACACCATTTCCTTTATCACTCACTCAGATAAATGCCTTATCACCAGGCGATAAGCAGGAAGCCAGGCTCTGCTCTGATGGTGCAGCTCGTTGTGCCTGCATGGACAGCAGCAGGACCAGGTCAGCAAGGAGGCCACGTCCAGATCTGCTTCAGGGTGGGATGTATGAGTTCCCTGCAAAGGATCGTGCAGAACCAAACTGGTGTGTATCATCATGCCTCCGCCACGCTGGGCCTACATTAGGATATATTCCATAGCTGCCTGGCAAGGAAGGACTGGGAGTAAAACCTCCCCAAATAGACTGAGATACAGGCAGACCTAAGGCAGCAAAGCCTCATAATCAGCCTCCACGTGCACAGAATGACACACATTTACGGGACGCACACAGAACACGTTTACATATATACTGCTCCCTTTAATTACAACTAAAATGGGCCGTGTGATTCATTGCTGTGTATAAAATCACCCCAAATACTGCCCACGTTTTTGCACGTCTTCCCAACAGCTCTCATACATCACAACAAGGACATTAACCAAGGTATCCAGATTGAGTTAACAACAAAAAAATGGCTTCAGCTCAGGCCGACCTGATGTATATCCACCGGGAAAGACTCTGTTTTCAAAGCAGTGTGTTTTCACTGGAGCTCAGGGAGAGCCACTCCGCAGTCCTGCAGCCCCTCACCCTGCTGCTTTGACCCTCACAGGGAACCTGGTGCAAAGCTGAAGTCTGTTTGCAGCAAATACACGAAGAAGAACTTCATTAGAAAGGAAAACGCAGCAATGGCCCTTCTGCTCTACAGACGTATGCACTCCTTCAGAAACTGCTGTCTTAGGCTCAGAGCTGACACACCAGAGCTGCCCTGCCAGCACCCGAGAAGTGACACACACCCCAACACCGTCCTCCAGTTGACGGAATCCATCACCCCAGGGAACCAGATAAATTAATTATCTGTATTTAGTAGAGCCTCAACGACAAATGTGCATTGCCAAGAGGAGCTTCTCAGGAGCTTGTGTTTCACAGCATCTCACTGAGGCAGCAGGGGCCGCGTTCCAAGCACCCCTGCTCCATTTCTCATAAATTATTCCCCAGTAAATAGAAATCAACCCAGAAAGCCCGGGCGATTACCATCCGCATACCAACAGATCCATCTTTCGCACGGACTCCCGATGCAGCACAACGGAAATAAAGCGATCACCCACACGGCACGGGCTCCCGATGGGCACCACGCCGCCCCATCCCGCTCTGACGCCCGTCTGCTCCGAAGCCAGAGGTGCACGATGTCCCCTGGGAGCACCGCGCTGCGCCCAGCCGCCCGCTGCCACGTGCCCCAACACCACCGCCTCCCCTCGCTCCGAAATGGCGTCTGCTACCATTTTAGAGCTCACACAGGAGTGAGAAAGAAACGCTAACGCAAGTGAGTGACGTGATTTTTTTTTTTTTTTTTTGGATGCTCTCCAGAATGTAAAGGTTTCAAGGGCACAGGCAAAGCTTTCTTGGAATGGATAAATGGTAATTGATGTTGCAGCTGCAACCTTAGCTCGAGCTCACGGGATTTCAAATGTGCTACAGACTTGAAGTACTTATGACCAGAATATGATAATTAAATTATACGTTCTAAAATTTTACATTTACTACAGTGTGCCAGCAAAGCTGCCGAAGAGTCCTGCCTTCAAGGGAGGGCCTCATTTCTACAGCCATCAATTCATACGTATTTTTCAAAGGTTTTCATATTTTTTTTCTTATTATCATCACTTTCATTGCTCCTTCATTACTTCCTTAAATAAAGAAGCAGCAAAGAATTAAGGCAGATGCCAGTGCCTCGTTACAATTAGATAAAACCTTTACCTAAAATTATGGGATCAATTCATAACATGCCATCCTAATCCTTCACGCTTCGTTGCATAACAAAATACACATTTGATCTACACCTACTTTTGCAGATTGCTGTGGATCATCTACAAACCGCTTTCAAGAGCTCAAGTCTCACAGAATCGCGCAGCTCGATGGGTGTACATACACACTGCGTCCCGAAATCACTGGGCAGAGAGGGGCTGCAGTGGGGAGGATCTCAAGACCAATATGCCACCAATAGAAGAAAGCTCAAAAATCTACTCAGAATTTGACTTTTAAGGATGTGTTTTAGTTCAACACATGACACGAAGGCGCCCACTGGTCTGTGAGCAGGCACTGCTCTGACCTCAGCTCCCACCATGCTCCCCTGGAAGCAGGGCTGTAGTTTCCATCATCAAAACACCAAGCCTTGTGAGCAAACTGAAAGCCAATGGATGTGCCAGAAATGTATTATCTTAACAGACAGCCATTAACATCATGGCTTCTTTCTCTGCACACTGAATTCAGAAACAGAGTTCTTGCACAGAGGGATTTTGTTGATAGAACAGACCAAGGAGCAAAACCCATCCCATCTTACCTTATTCTACATAATCAGGATATAGATGAAAAATATTTCACCCATCAGTACAGCATCCTTATTAATGTCATAGCAGAGGAATTGAACTGAAATTAGGAAGTGGGATTGGTTCCATTAATGACCTCAGTGTGAGCTGTGTTATATCCTGCTCCAGTGCTCCTAATGCGAGCGCTTCTGTCAATCACAGCGCTGCGGTCAGGAGCTGCCAAAATGATGTTGCTAGGAAAAAAGGCAAGACATCTGGAAAGCTGACTCTAACGTACATGGAAAAATATTAATGTGCTGCAAGAAAGGCAGTATGAGACTCGACTGAATGCAAGAGTCATGGAGCAGATATTTTAAAAGCTGAAGGTTAATACTTGCATAATGTCTAATTGATTCATAAAGTTATAAATAAATTCAGACCGCCCATTAGAAAATTCATTTATGCCATTTAGACCAAAAAAATACAAAATAAGAACTCAAGGCTGTTCTGGTGCCAGCAGAGCCATCCACGAGGAGCCGGCACCAGCTCTGAGTGCAGCGCGCAGCCTGGCTCCACGCAGCTCACACTGCTGCCCGCGTGCACAGCTGCCCTGCGCAAAGAAAACAGCGGGCACCCATGGATCAGAACAACTCAACTTTCCTGAGAAGCAAAGAGGGCAAATGAAGCAGAAAGGAATTTCTCTTCATTAATTCTTTCTAGAGAATTTAAAGAAGCTATTTAGCAGTGGAATTAATACTCCAAGAACGTCAAGATGGTAAATTCTTCAGAGTATAACATATATTTCCCTGCCAGTCTGTACAAAGCGTTGCACGACGTGTCTTTATTCCTGGCACGGGCTTTCAGCCTTTTTTTATCAACAAAAATAATGCATTTACATGTGGACCGCTTTATTGTGGAGTTTTAACCAATGTGTTACATTCTGGGCTCTGCTTCAGTGAAAATATATGAAGAAGAGGGATGGGGATGTGTGCCAGTTTTAGGTTTTGGCCTCCGTCCATTTGATGTGGAGCCAGGATGACTTGGTTGACTGTTGAGTCATAGGTTGTTCAATTGACATTATTTTACATTTGACTAGTTATTGTTCTTTAAACTTTGAACAGGAGTCCAGAAGCTCACAAACCACCAGTGAAACCAAGGGGAAAAAGAGGAAAAAAAAAAAAAAGGAAAAAAAAAAAAGGACTAAAAAAGGAGCCAAGGCACAGTTTAAACAAGATCCTTGAGCAAGAAACACGCTGTCCTTAAATGACTTCTGCGCTCAGCACAGACAGCCTAAAAACCCCCATTCATCTAACAATTACAAAAACCTTTAGGTATATAAAAAGCCATCTGTAACGCGCAGCACTGACTTCAAAATTACTGAGGATATTCTGAGATATGGCCCTGTCTGCATTAATATACGGATGGGAAGGAGAAGCAAACATTTTCCTTTGAAAAAAGGAACACAAATTAGAAGCAAAAATCAGTGAGTGAGCGAGTAGAATGAGCTCTGCATTTTTAACAGTGATTAGAGTTCGCTATGAAAAAACATCGCTGGGTTTCATGTGGTTGTGATCAGAGACAGATGTGGTATCTCCACGCACTTAACACTGTATGTGGTGCATCCAGTGCACTTAATACTATAAACTGTATTGCAGTTCTTTTCAGTCTTCCCACCTGACTGGTTTCCTCCACTCCAGTTTCAGATGGCAGGCATGTTTTCAATGGGTTTTGATCCCTGTGGAGGAGAACCTCTACATGAATGCATGTTACATTGGGCTGTTTTCAGAATGGCCCTCTTCCACATCTCAGGCTCGAGCTTTGGCCCAATTTACCCTCCATCTCCAGTCCTATGCACACACATGAGAGCTTTAAAGCAAGCAAACATGTCTTACAAACTTTAACAAAATAATTCTGTTGCATTTCAATGGGCCTCTGATGCCTTTGATGCACAGAGCATACCCAAAAGCACTCATTGTAGGAACAGGAAGAAAAGTTTGTGCTAAATTTGCTTGTTGGGACAATATCAGCTCCCTAAACTTTTCTAAGACTCCAGAAGGACGAGGAACAAGCACTGCCACAGACCTGTGAGAGGTGCACAGCTACAGCATGCCATCGCCATGGCACTTCCAAGACAACTTTATTGGACTATCTGGCAGTGCTATAACTACTTTTGTCAACACAGTTAAGCAATTACAGATAAAATTTCTGCTATAGGATGCATACCCAGTAGGTCATTATCTGCTGCTATTTCCACTTGGCACCCATCTCTCACTCAGGCTATCAAGATGTCTCACCACATTTCACCACTTCTCTCCCACTGCTTGCTCCCAGACTTCAGATGCATTCTTCTTAATTTCATTCTTTTTTTTCCCCCCCCCGATACTTTTATGCCTTGCCTTCCATCTCCCTCCTGGATTTCCTACATTATTTTATCCATGCTGCAGTGTGCTCTTCCTCCACCCCTCCCTTCAGCCCAAGGAAGCCGTATTCCTTCCCCGGTGAACCTCGCACAGTTTCCTGCCCGCATTGTTCACCTCGGCCTCTTTGTATATTTTCTCTTCCTGAGCAGCACTGCAGCTCCTCCCAGCCCAAACTCCACCTGTGAGTCTCATTAAGGGGCTGTTTGCCCTGCTCCCCACGCACAGCCTTTAGGACGCACGGCCCTTCCTCTGAGAGCTGTGTGCCTTCAGCGCGACTCCACGCAGCCACCGTGCGTTATTGCAGGTTTGAAACGGTGGCGATGCCAACAATCTTTTGGAAAATTATTCAAAATTTTCCAGCTGGGAAACCTTTTCTTTCCTTTCCTGAACTTCAACGTTTGTTACCATTCTATGCACTCCTATGAAGGTCCAGAAAAAAAAACCCAAAACTTTTACATCATTACCTATCATTACCGTCCAGCATCTTTCACACACAGCTCAGTCACTCCCATTCAGTAGTAGAGCTGGTTGTGGTACCTCAAACACAAAAATCTGACTGATCGTAATGAAGTGCAGTCACTGTTTTGAGGTTTCTGTACTGGCAGAGCCAAGGACAAAGGCCTGGGAGCAGAAAAGGACAGCCTGCCTGCCAGCTCTTCTCACATCTCTTCTGCCTGCAGGTGAGCAATTGATAAAGCCTACCTTTAAGAACAGTTATGTAAAGCAAAGAGGGAAACAAAAAAAGACACCCGTGTCAATCAGGCATAATTGCTAGGACCTTGTAATTGCAGCACAACTTCCATTTACCTAAATCTTATCTCCACAATCCGCTTTTTCAGTACAAAGAACCACAGAAGCAAAACAAGCTGGCACTGAAAGTCCCACGGTACACATCCCACAAAAACACAGACAGTTACACACCAAGGAACGAGCTTTCTACTCCAATAACTTACTGCTATGGCTTTAGAAGGCTGAGCACACCTAAGCAGAAGCCCATGGACACACAGACATTTCCTGCCCCGCTGGCAGCCCGCAGCAGGCACTGCACTGCCCTTCCAACTGCACACACCGGTGCCCTTCTCCACGTTTGATTAAAGGAGATGGATTGAGACCCTCGTGCTGTGATCGAGAGCACACTCCCTACAGCCAAGATCTAACTCCTTCCCTTATTCGCAGCTGAAGTTTAAACGGGAGAGGAAACCAAAAGAAAACAGGCAAATTTCAAGAAATCGTGTCTGTATCTAAAAATGACAGTTCAAACCCGTTGGACCTGTTGCTGCAGTGCTGCACCTCTTACTGCACCTCTTACTGCCACTCAGCATCAGTGCCCAAGTGTAGCTTTGGTCTAAGCCAAGTCTGCAATTGAAACCTAAACACACCGACTCTGAGTTTAATGAAGAGATGCTGACATCCAGAAAGCCTTATTTTCTTCCAATGATAATTTCACAGCCGCCATCTTCTTCCATTTCCAATACTAAATCCTAACTTTATATAAGCATTTCTTGTACGGCAGCAAAACAGCTCCAGCTGCTACGGCAGAGACCACGATCAAACGGTCCAACAAACTTCGACCCTGGGGAAGCTTCTTTCTCACACAAAACTTTGCTAACCCTCCCCAAGGGTTTCTTGGATCCATAGACAAATTAAGTCTGTATCTAAACATCTTTAGGAAAGCAGTTAACCTCTGCTTGCTTTGGGATGGGCAGATACCCAAAGCTCCAGCACTGGGACCAGCCTGGCTCCTCCCTCCCAGTGCTCCAGAGCATTGCTCTTCCTTCGCTCAGATCCTCAGCAGCCCCTGATGACACGTGACTGCTGCAGATCTATTCTTGAGGAGGAATAAATAACTTTACCATCAAAGGCTTGCATTATTTCTAGTTTGTGCTCAAATCTGTTAGACTACATTGCCTTTGAAGTAACCACCAAGTCCAACGTTTGTTATACCACTTACTTACATGTTTCATCCAAGAAACATTAAACAAAGGTCAAACTGATAAACAAGAAAGTTTGCTAATAGGAACAGCATGAACATCGATTCCACACTTAACTCTTTGCGTCTGTATGCAATTCATAGGGTTCTGAACAGAGAACATTTGACAGCAGTCAGAATTAGGGAGATGCCTGGAGGGGATAACGAGCTCCTGCACACAACTTTAACCTGTTGTTAACATCGGCATATTCACACATGGGTGTGCATTTAGGTATCCTCCTCATGTGTTAACTGTCACACTTCAATTTATCCTTGACATCACAAATAAACCAAGGGGATTATAGTAGAACAAGCTACTCAGCATACTGCCTAGGGAAGTTCTTGAAAGCTATCCTCCTCTTCTTCCATTCAAATAGCAGACATAGTTCCAAAGACATCTAAGAAATTAAAATCCTTTTTTAGAAACACAGAAATAGAAGGGCAGGCTGAGCGTGCTGCAATTCCCACACCGTGCCCTGCTCACACGCCGCGACCTCCATCCCGCCCCAAAGCACCTGGCCTTCCAGCCCAGCGTGCAGCCCCGTCCCATCCCTCCATATGAGCGACACCTCTGCCTACAGCAGGCAATTACTGTAACCAACAGGAGTGTATCTTACAGCTCTCAGAACGCATCCTCGCACCTAATGAGGTGCAGGCAGAGGGCAGGACTGGATACTGGGTATTTACAGAAGCAATGCTACTTGTAGCTCTCGGTGGTGAATATTTCCCTGACTGCTTTGCTCTGCCTCTCTCAGCAGAAAACCTGGTTCTTTTTTGGCTTCCTGGCTGCACTCCGCAGCGTTGGGGCTGCTCAGACAACAAGTAAACAACGCACTGTACATGGGCTGGGTGCCAGCTGGCCTCCCGGGGGCCTGAAACTTGTGACTTGCATTCAGACTCAGAAGAATGCCTTTTTACATGGTCATTTCCTTTCCTTTCAAATATAAAAAACACAACTTCTTTTCCTCCAATTAAATAGCTTTCCTGGCCTAAATATTAAAATTAGGAAAGCATAGCAGAGCTAATCAGAAATTAGGACTAATGCATTTTGGAAGGAAGCTTTTGACTCTTCCTTAGAAGCCTTCAAGCAACAGCTCTGCAGCTGGGGGCCAAGAAGAGGCTCATCTCCAAGCTCATCTCGAGGCTCATCTGCTCTGGAAGCGTGCAGCAGTTTTAGATGCAGCTCTGCTCCATCCCTGAAGCAGGGTGTGAGCTGCAGAGCTCCGTCCTCAAGGTGTGCGTGGCACCAGGGCAGCTGCCTTTGGGCTTCCTGAGGCTGGCAGTGTGCCCCACATCGAGAGCCACCTTCACCACAGTGATATCAGTGCGTTTGAAACCACGCAGGAGGGGGACATCACTCGAAGGATCACACAAAGCTCTGCAGGTGCTGGGACACGGCCGCTCAGAGCAGCCTCACGTTCTGCACTTCCGTGGCAAGATTTCTTCCGATATTTAAGTGATCGTATTTATGCAGTCATCAGTTAAATACACCTATGCTGCAAGTAGGAGAATAATTAAACAATGAATGCCTGTAATTGATCTTTTTCCCTGTGAAATTACACTAGAGCTCTGCCAGGAAACTTGCTGCTTCTCTCCCACGTTTCTTTCCCTCTGCACTCCAAGCACACTCACATATTCTGAAGCAAAATACTTCCGCAAGGAAAACTTCAGTTTGTGGACTGAGGCTCACAGTTGTGGCTCTTTGAACAGGGATGAATTCCTCAAAGGCACTACACAACGTGTGCATTATCCGTTCCAGCTTCTGAATTCTTCAGCCTGGCATAAACGTACACGTGAGTTACTTTGATGGCATCTTTTCACCTCATTTTGTACATACACTGAGGAATTCGGACTGTTTGGATGTTAAAACAAATCTGCTTTTACAAGGAACTTTACAGTGATTGTTTTTTAAACATCGGTCTTAGATGTAATCTCTATTCCTGGCCTTTAATTTGAGGTCAAAAGGAGAACACAGAGTCTTGGCAATACAGCTGAAACGGCAACATGGATATTATTGTGGTTCTTTTTTTTTTTTTTTTCCCCTCTGTAGAACTCTGTTTCCAACTTAATTTTATCTCTTTAGTGATCCACATAATGCACATCTGTTTAAAGAAGTCCATCTCCATTCAAGTGATGCTGTCCCGTAATTGCAGCTGCACGTGGAGCAACTCCTGTGCGTGGTTTTCCTCCCTGGGGTAACGGGGCTGAGCTCTCACAGTCAGTGCCTGCTCCAGGACCTGATGGGGCACACCTGCAGGGGTCCTTGGGAGGTTTTCCGGAGGCCAGGGAAGTGATTCAGTATTCTGCATTTTGGGAAAAGAAAATAGCTGGCTTTCTGAAGCACGAGGATTGCTTTGAGGAGCCTCCTTCCTTTCCCTCAGATAGGAAGGAAGATGCTTATTTTGCATCGGGGAAGAATCTCCCCTTTAAACCCACGTGTAAAAACCTTACTTTCTCATTGTTATTCTGGTCTGAAATGTAGAAGCTGTGAGAAGGCTTTGCAGAAATTATTTCGGAATATTTTGAATGCCTTCCCCCATCAATGATCCACACTGACACCCCGACACAAACGCAG
The DNA here is from genome assembly GCF_019238085.1 of Lagopus leucura. NCBI lineage: Eukaryota > Metazoa > Chordata > Aves > Galliformes > Phasianidae > Lagopus > Lagopus leucura. The sequence goes on along the minus strand of NW_024962281.1, from coordinate 809,216 downwards.
CCCACGTCTCATCTCAGTGAGCAAGTTAAGATTCCCTGGTGCTTTCTTTGGTCTTTTCCAGGCCTTCTTTGTGTAGATGATGTTCCCTACAATATTCCTACAATTACATTTTGCAGTGTTGGCTTTATTAAAAATAAAAAAAAAATAAAAAACATACAGTCCAAAAGGTCTTTTCGAAAGGAATGAATTCCACCATTTCTGACCTTACAGCATTCTCCAGAGACTGCTATCCTGGTACAGAACCTACCGGCACCAAAGAATGCAAACTGTAAAGAAGAGTTTGTTTCACATCATTGGAGACTGTGGGAATTTAGGTACAGAACCAAGAATGATCACAGACAGCAGCAGAGGCAGAGGGCCGGTCCCCCTGCACAAACAGTGCCGTCCCCTTGCAGAGCAGGCGCTCAGCATTGGGTCCAACATGACCACACACAGCCCTGCCAGGGCAGAACCAGGCAGAATCACAGAATTGTAGGGGTTGGAAGGGACTTCCAGAGATCATCGAGTCCAACCTCCCTGCCAAAGCAGGTTCCCTATACTACACTGGTTCCCTAATCAGTGGCAGTACCTTGCCACTGATTTTCTCCTGCATCTCAGTACTTAAAATATTTCAAGTTCTGCTTCTCGAGCCTGAAAGCTACTGATATCTCAGTCTGTGGCTCAACACAACAGTGAGATGATGGAAAAGCTCACGTGGGCTTTCTTTGCCTCTCAATGCACACGTTTCCCAGAGCAGTGCGGGCTTCCCTCAGAAAAGAGCGACTCTCACACCGCGAGCCCTTAAGCAGAGCAGAAGGAAAAATGCCAGATGGTGCACGACTTGTGATTAAAACAGCAAGAATAAACAATACAGGGAAACACTTATCATTCTCTCCTTGAAAAGGCGGCCCTGCTTATCTCTGGCTCTTGGCCTCGCTCAAGCCATCACAACCCAGATTAAGCACCGCAGACCTTTGGCCCTGTTCTGTATTCCTGCATGGACTGCTGCTGCAGCACAGCCGTTCGAGTTGTGACTGCTCCGCATGCATCACCACATCCAGAACACGGAGAGGAGTGAAATAATGGCAGCTGGTGGGTTTGTTGCTTTAGCATTACCAGTTGAGGAGAATCGTTCTATTACGGTACGGTGTTTACATTTAAGAGTCCTCAGCATCCACAGCTTTGAAAGCCCCTGACAAATGATGATAGGCAAAAGTCTCAGAGAAGCAGTTCTTATTTCTTGAGCAATAGGATAGCAGTCAACAGGAAGGTCTATGTTACACATAGGAAAAACTCCACATAAATACACACTGAGCATCAGAAAAAAAAAACCCACATATTTAAGGAATTGATTCCTCCATATGGATTCACGTACAGTTTATATTCAGAGTTTGGTTAACCTCACTGAATTTCAGCTGTGCTGAGGTCTCAGATTTAGGAATACAATGATCTGAGATTCAGTTTCCCACACCAGACAGCAGGGAGAGAAACTCGCACTGTTTGGAGTTCAGACCGTACTGACTGGCCAGTGCTCACCATAGCCACGCTTGTAAAATTAGCACCTCACTTGGCTCTTGACATCAGGTGAACTTAATGTGGACTGAAAATATGACTTCTGATTCTCTGAACCATCCCCACTACATCCTATTTACAGGATTCAGATACTACTTTAACTCTTAAAATCGGGTTTCTTTCTCTCTCAGCTGGACCCCATTACTGCATTGCCACCAACAGATCAGATCGAAGGAAGCTCCTCAGGTGAGGAGCCGAGGACCTCGGTGTGCCCTGAGGTGACTCCAGACAGATGCACGGCCCTTGTATCACAGGGAAGCGTGTGCAACTCATACCCGTGTCCCTGCACCAGCATTACATGAACAACCAATGCGTTTCTCAAAGCAAACCCCTCCTGGAACACACACCTGAGTGGATTTCATTTTTTTTTCCTTCATTTTGTCTGCTTAGCTGTACACTTTTGGGGGCTCTTTTTGAGGCAAACATCTGACACAAACAGAGGTGCAAATCCCAACTTGCCCTGCCGTGAGGATGGGCTGGCAGAGCAGTGGTGCACTGATGCCGTACCGAGCAGCACGAGGCATTCTCATTCTCCTTTCTGATAACACAGAACCTATTTACTTTGCTGGCTGCCGTTGCACACTGCACTGATGACTGCTCAACACCACTGGTGACACTGCAGAGCCCCATCCCTGACCCACAGCTATCAGCTCCGAATTGCGATCTTTCTTCTCAACATGCAAGGCCAGGCGATTTCCCCTCCATGTCTGACCCTGCCCCTTCTCCCCTTCTCACTCAAACCCCCACCTGCTTTTCTGCACTCACCGTGCTGTAGGAGAGCTACCAGGATGGCGCAGCACCAGCTCAGCACAGAACCCCTGCTCCCTCTGCAGATCCTGGCCCTCACTGACCCTCAGGGAACAGGACAGTCCATTTCCCATCCTGTAAAGCAGGCCACAAAGGCCTTTTGCTTCCTATTCTTCAACCAGTTCTGAAATCTATAAAAGGACTGATCTCTTTCAGTTCCATGACAACATTTTTCTTTTTCTTTTAACAGCCCTTGGCAAGAACACACGTTAAAGACTTCAAAGGAAGAAAAAAACCCACAAACCCATTAGAGCGATCTGGATTTCCCCCCACCCCACACTCTTTGACACCCTCAGCCCGCAGCACTGCAGGAGGAGGCCCTTTCCTTGCAGGAGCAGCATCACCTCCCCCATAGCACGGGGTGCAGGCTGGTCTCACTGCCCCAGTTCCTCCGCCTGCAGCCACACCGTGGGTCTCTGCCACTCTGAGCGCCACCTGCAAGGTGCTTCTCGAGTTCTCTTTTTCTCTCCTTAATCCCAATTCAGTTCCTTCCTATTTGTTTCACCTTCTGCATTCTCCAGGACTTTTGCTCACTTTCATTTGGGCAAGCTGCTGCCTGTCCTGAAGCATGGACTGCTCTGTGGTTTTGATCTGCTCGGCGACTCAGAGCTACCACTGTGCCACCTCGCCGTGCATCCCGGTGTGCAGCGCTGCTGGCAGCTCTCCCAGCCGTTTGAGGCGTGCTGCCATCACTTCTTCAGGTTCGAGGGGGTTGTTCTTTAAACTTAATTGCCTTGTTTACACATAGGTCCCTCTTCTATCCCTGCCTCGGCCCGCTCTCCATCAGCCCAATAACCAGAGATCTCTCCAGCCAGTTCCTGCCATGCTCCAACGCCTGCAGCTCTTCCCCTCCAGCATCCCACACTGCTCACAGCACCTCCAACACTGCACACCGTGCCACCGAGGGCAGCCTGGTGCAGCCAGGACAGCACCTCACGGCAGAAACCCACCTGGAAACACAAAGCAGTCACTGCTTGCAGATCCTCATGCGTTCTGGGGCAGCCTGTTGGCTCTGCAGCTCCATAAAGATTGCAGCCGCTCACAGACTAGTAACAGAGTTTCTTACAGTAGGATGGCAAATTGTTGTTGCTAAACCACCGCTGGCATTTTAAAACTGCCTAAAAAAAAGTCACTGACTGCCACAAGCCAGAGGCTGCTAAGGTACACTGCTGGGGAGGGCCATGCCAAAGCCACAAGCGCTCACGTGGGCCCAGTCACATTCAGATTCTTCAGGGTTTTTAAAGCTCTACAGATCTTTTAAATACAGAACAAAACCAAACCCACAACGCTTATCCCAACCTGCAGGACGGCGCTGAGACAGCTCCCATCCTGAGGGCAGCACCAGCACTGCTTTGAGTGTCTGAAAAGCCACTTCATCTTCTAATGCACAGATAAGGACTATGTGCCTTTCCTAAAAGCAGAATCATTACACCCAGCTTTGAGTACAAAGAACACAAGTTCAAAGCTTTTTGTTCACTTACTTCCTTTCCTTCATAGAGAACTTAGAAAGAGACGCTTTGATTCAAGAAAGAAACTCAAGTCTGTTCTTTAAGAACAGACCCAAAGCATATGCAGCTCCCTCAAGTCATCCGCAGTAACAGATTGCAAAATAAACACCTCTCTGACGGTTAAAATAGGATGTCTGTGACAAATGTTTTGGTGGAAGGTGGTAGAGCAGCCTGCCATCCACTTCTATGGGGCTTTGGGGCTTCCCTCGTTACATACGTGCTTCATTTCACTTTGTTCTTCGGAGGGCAGTTTCACAAGGGCCAGGTCCTGGAGCCTGATGCACACAGGAAGTTGCAGTCAGTAACACTTTGAAATCCTTGGAAAGGCTCAAAGAGCTGAGAGCTGCATTTCCTTTATGGCCCTTCCTCAGTTTACAGAGGGGGTCAGCCCAAAATAGCAGCATCCCTCACTTCCTCCCTCCCCAGCGGCGTGCAGCACAACTTAACCGTATCGGTTTGCTCTGAGAGCTGGAGCAAAATAATTCACACAAACAAGTGCATTGCTGACAATATTCCAACCTTGTGCTTGCTCTTTAATAAGATATCAGATGTTCCAACCTTTAACACGTTAAAAGAATCTTTAAAGTGATAAAATAGGCCCAAGCTCACTTGACAAACCAGTTGCTCTCGTTGCAGTTGTTAGATATCTCTCATGACTAAGAATGTAATCTTGCAAGCATCCTAACATTAACTGCTCACTTAAAAAAAAGTATTCTTTGCTACTGGAAGTAAGGAACCGTGGGCAGTAAGGATTGTCTGATGTTTGCACCTTATGGGAGAAGCTCTAGCAATGAACTTCACTTTTATTAAACCATGCACTTAAAGTGCAAATAAGCTGGCGTTTTGTTTGAAAGCTTGTCTGCTCTAGCTATGGAAAGCTAATTCATTACAAAACTTGTTAGATTGGTTTTATTAAATTGGAGAGTTAGAATAACTTCCTTGTCAGTTTAGAAAATGGCAGGCGTGCAGGACATAGTAGAAATACGTGCTCAGGAAGGACAGGATTCATTAAAGTATATAGAAATCAACATCAAAAGGACTTAACAATAGAACAGAACTCACATTGAGAAAAAAAAAAAAAAAAATGAGTTCCCAACGAAGTCCATGGGGCCAAACGACCTCTAAGACAGCCTGGTGGGTAACAACACAGTCCGAAGATGCTCATGGCAAGAGGTGCCAGCACTGTGCAGCTGCTCACATCTGCAACAGCACCACAGCCACCCGTGTCTGTGAAGCAGGAGCTCTTCGTGTTATTTTCCTTTCGAGCTTTAAGCTTGCTGATACAATTCAGTCAAAGCAAATAAAAGCAATAAGCCTACTCTTTCTCCCAAAAAGGATTACAACATTTACAATTTACACTACAAAATTGGTTTTAAAAATAAGACATTATCATTCTTTACAAATTTGCATTTTAAACTCTGTTCGTCTGGAAATCTGAGAGGGAGGTGAGCAAGCTTGTTTCATTTATCTTCATGCGAGCACAACGCGCAGCCTTCTGCTTCCTTAATGCTCCACTCCGTTTGGAACCGCTCTCCTCATAGCAAGTATCCCTTCAGCACAGTCATTTACCACACTCACAAGGCCTAATCTGAGCTAAACAAGCACAGGGCGATTGCTCTTTCTGACATCAAAACAAATAACTAAGAAATGGTGCAACCCTTCAACGCCATTGGCGTTTGTGCACAAAATCCACCAGAGCTGACCAACGAAACAGAAAATTGAAACCAGTGCAATGAAGGTAATCCCTGCCTGCCTTTTCAGAGCTGCCTCACTGCTACATCATGCAATGGCTTCCAAGTGAGAACCATTCAGAGCAGCCCATCCAGTGCCCCAGCAGTGCCTCCGCTGCTGCAGCGCTCCAGAAAGGCAGCTGGGCTGCATTGGGCTGCAAGAGTGGGGAGGAGGCAGTGAGCAGCTAACAGAGCAGCACAGCAACCCCGGGGCCTTTGGGAAGAATCTCCTCCACACGCCTGAGCCAAAAGGTTTCTTATGAAAGATAAGTTGTAATTTGTTTTCCTTTTTAATACGTTAAATAATAATAATAAAAATAAAAATCAAGCAGGTCTCAGAAAGCCACTTCCAACAGACCTGACAAAAGCAGAGTCTGAGGTCCATTACATTACAGAGGTAAAGGATCCTTTTCTCCCAGCAGTTACAGAGAGTTTTGGCACCGACTGCAGTACAGATGCAGACAGACTGGATAAGGGCTGGGGAGCCATGGAGATGCTATTAGCTCAGAGCAACTCCTGCTGCTGCCGACCACAGCTCCAGCTCTGAGAGCCGCAGCGGGAGCACAAACGGACATGAACAGAAAATAGAGAAACTCGATTGTTTTGCTGCACTTAAAGATGGGAGGCAGCAGGAAAGGAGGAACCGGGCAGTGCCATGAGCACAGCCCAGGAAGGTGAGAAGGCAACTCTGTGGCAAAGAATTCCAAAGAGGAGTACAGGGATTTAAAGCTAGCGCAGGTGACGCTCTGCAGTCACAAGTTCAGTTTCTCAGTTATAACCACAATAACTCCTTCCGCGATCACCCAGTATTTTCATCTCTGTTTCTGCAGGAAGCTTGAAATGCAGTGGCTATCACACTTCCAGAAGAACGATCTGAGACAGACAGAAAATGTCAGCTGAAGGGGGAAACCAAAGCCATGGACACACGTGATCGCCTGTTTTTCCACTGTGGGAAGCAACACCATGGAGCTTGGGAACTCTCCAGCAGGCGAGCACCAAAGTCCCGAGCCTTCCTGACAAGTTCTTGTGCTTTGCACTTACCAGTAAGGCAGCATAACTCAGAGGGGTGGGTCGGGTGATCCCAACTCTTCTCCCATCACATCATTTATACACAACCTCCCTTGGAGATTTTGGTTCTTTCCCTCCAGATTTACCTCCCCCTTCCCCAGCACAAGCACACCCAACAGCTGGCGAGTTCTTCATGGTTCCAGACAGAAAGAGACCAAACCACAACACCCCATCAACAGCATTCATAAACGAAGGGAACTAAGCAGTGTAATTCCACCAACTTGAAAAGGCCACACAGACCTCCCCTGCAAAGCACAGCACGCAGACCCAGCAGCAGCACCCAGGTTATGAGATCCTTGCTTTTGCTCCCATTCATATGTCAGGACTTAAGAGATGTCACCCAGCTCCCTGCTCACTTCATTGTAAAAATAAATAAATAAATAAATAAATAAAAAAGAACACCAAATTATAGGGAATTCTACCAATCAGAAAGAATTGGAACTGGTTATTTCATATATGGCTTGCTATTATTTCACTAAATATTTATTACCTTCCTGAAATCCCGTGTTCCTTCACTCATCTCCAGCATCTAAAAGCTTTTCTGGATACCAGTTTCAGGATCTTTAATTTTTAAAAGCATTTTTAATGCCTCAGTTAAGACGCTTTCTTAAAACAGTTTATATTGCCCTTTGTTCTCATCTGCTTCGTGTTTTAAGAGAACCAAAATGCAGAGATCTTTTCAAAACAGTCAGCTCCAGGCTGGGATGATGCAATTCATACCTGACAGAAGATTAGGAGAAACTCAATGGGCAAAGCAGACCGAAGCACCTGGCTGCAGCCCTGACCTGAGGAATGCTGCAGGAGGAAGGTGTGCAGCCAGGCAACGTGCAGCTGGAGTCGGGGCACCAAACTACGCAGTGTCCAATTAGAGATTTAAATTCACAGCAAATACACGGGTACACGCAGCATACACCTTTCCAGCTCTAATTTGTTCAACAGATTGAGCCAATGGCTTTACTAGTTTTTTGGGGTTTGGTTTTTTTTTGTTTGTTTGTTTTGTTTTTTCAGAAAATTGTTGTGGAAAACAAAGAAGAGGGAAAAAAATACACAGGTACGCAGATATTTAATGCACCCACAGAGCAGACGGCGTTATAAAACACTGTTAACAATTTACACATGGAGAGGTACCAGAGAGCAGAATATCCATCTGTGCCGTCCACTTTAGGGGTGCCCAGCAGTGCTGCAGACACAGCTTGCTTGGTGGCACGGGAGCTGAGGGCTGCAGCACTGCAGTGCATGCAAGGGAATGTGCCACAGCAAGCAACAAGCGGGGCTTCTTTTTACAGAGAGGCACTACCATGAAGGAATTGGCATCTGCACCGCTAACGTGCTCCACCAGCACCGCTCTGCCAGCAGCTCCTCTGCTACAGCAATTTGTACCACAACAGTTCCAGCCCGTGTTATCACAGCACCACACATTAGCGCACACAAACCGGGCTGTGTCAGGCGAGTTCTTCGAGTAATAACAACAAAATAAATGGCATCAGCTGCTCTTTTCCGTCACAGACATCAAACCCACAACCAAGAGGAGCTGCGCAGAACAGCCCCTGCAGGGGCTGGTGGGACCGTGCAGAGCAGCCACAGCAGTGTAAGCCTGCCCTCCCAAAGGCGGTTTGCGACGGTGCACCACGGCACGGTGCCGAGCAGCTAAGGGACCTGAGAGGTGTGCCAGCACTGTGCAGGGCTGCAGCCCAAGCACCAAGGATGGGCAGCAGCAGGCAGCCCCTGCACTGGGCCAGCCCTCAGCACAGCAGGTACCAGGAATGGCTGCAATTGCACCACAGTTGGGCTGCACATCCTCAGCCAGCACACAGCAGACGGAGGTGGCCGGCCTGCAGCGCCTCTAGCAAAGCTCCCTGCAAGCAGGAGCACATCTGCAGATACCCAGAGGAAGGCATATGCACAAAAACACCCCTTCCCCCCCCCCCTACCGAACCCCACCAAAGTTTCCTACAGGACAAAAGCGAAGCCCCCGGCATGGGCAGGAGGCGGCCACCAGAGCAAACCACAGGAATTTCCCGGTTCTCTTGCGATAAGTGAAGCAGCAGATCTCAGATCCTCTAGAGAAAAACAAGCAGGAACAAACAAACAAGGCAGGCCAGGAAGCCAGCCAGTCACCGCCTCTGTTTACTTGCTGAAATAAGCTACAGGTGGCAGTGACATGGCCTAGCTCCCACCTGGCAGCACTGGGGCTGCCCAGGTTTTACAGGCACTATTTTATCATGCAGACTCTTATGACCCCACGTATTTTCTTAACAGAAAACCAGAGTCCTGAGAAGCGCTCGCTTCAAGCTTGTTATGAAAATGAAAGCAACCAGAAATGTGAGATCTGAATAGAGCAGAGCACAGCCAATCGCGCCCTGCTGCGAAGTTCCATATTAAACCCTGTGTGACCACGAGGCACAAACACGATCCCCATGCCCAGCTGGTTTCTGACACACGCAGTAGTGGTGCACATCATCACCAATTGCACAAAGAATGCACTGCTGTAAAAATCCACAGCAGAACTTAGTTCCTTCACTGGATAACAGCAGAACTGAGCTCAGTTCAAGGAGGATGCCATTACTTTGGAGCTGCTTTCCCACACGCAGCTTTGCCCTTAAGATTTCCCGAGAACTGACAGCTTTGAGCAAAAAGCAGAACTCAAATATAATGTTGCATCTGCACAAGAAATGGCAGCAGTTTGTTGGACATCAATCTTTAAAGCGCCTCAGGATTGTTACTTTCTAGGAAGAACTTAACATGAGTGAGGATCCATAGGTACAAGCGGAATTGTGAGTTTTAATTATAACAAATTGATACAGACTATATTAAGAACACAGTTGGCTGGTACAGAAACGTACTCTGCAAGATGTCAAGATGGATTTGCGGAACACCGCTTCCTCCAGAAACTCACACAATTGGAGATTATTGATTTTAGGAACCATTAACACCAGACCCTACATGATATCCTGGAGAATAACACCATGTGCTGGCATCCAAACTCAATTCTCTCTCATAAGAGCAGCAAAGAAACACGACCAGGCTGGCTGCACCTTTGCACCAAGCCCAGCTGGTCCCAGCAGGTCGGTCAGGCAGCCCATCACAGACCTGAACAGTGCTCCAGCCAGGAGACCTCCAGCAGAGAGCTTCTCAGCATCAGCTGCATCAGCTAAGGGCATGGGAAGCACATCTAGAACACGACTCCTTCCTTCTTCACGGCAAAGATGAGGTAAGAAGGAAAACCTCCAGAGCAGCGTGACTGCACTAACTACGCTCCCACCCCAACGCGCTGCCCTCAGAAGAATTACTCACCTCTCCAGCCTCAGGAGCTGGGCTGGCAGGCTCTGCCTGCACCCTGTGCCCTCGCTGCAGGCAGGGTGCTGTGCCCGCTGCTGCCCTGTGGGATGGGGCTCCCAGCTGCCCTCCTTTAGTTCCAGAGCCCAGTGCTCAGAACAACATTAACTCCTGGCCTGCGAGCGTCTCGGTTACTTAAACAAATGGTGAATCCTAAATGGATTTCACACTACAGTGACCCAGTCAGAAAACCTGCCATGAGAACAACACGCAGCCTGTGTGAATAATGATGCAATGCGTTAACACTTCAGCAAATTGTAAGATTAAATTTGCGTATACGGGGAGACAAAGACTATGAAACCAGAGAGCCTAAGCCAACAAACTCTCGGATCTGCTGCACAAATACCGTAAAGTTCTCCTCCTAGCAACTACCTCGCTCCACATCTAACTGTTCTTAGAAACACAGAAACAAATACAAGCTGATTATTTTAATACATTTTGGAGTTCATTTCTTATGCCAGAGACGACACACAAATGGATGTTTTGATAACTCTGGGTTCACTGTAACCACAGCTCTGCAAAGCTCTTGGGTTGAAGACAGGATTTCATTGATAAGTCATTTACCTCAAAGATGACACTGGAACCCTTTGCACAACCCATAAACACCTCTAGCAATGAAAGTTCTACAAGTGAGGGACAGTGGGGAGGAAAGTTACCACTGGGAAACATAAGCTCATTTGCTCGGCCTGGCCTGCTCTCACCAACCGTGGCAGTGGATGGTGCCCTGCGGGGAGGAGTAATGAAGAACCCTGAGGAAACTGCTGCCAGCCACATTTTGGGCAGATGAGCCAGGGCTGGATCCCGCATGAGCTGCAAGAAGTGTTCTGAAAAGACCCAGAAGCCACAGATTACCAAAAGAAAAAAGAAAAAAAAAAAAAGCAGCTTCTTTTTATGACTAGCACACAATGGGTAACGGAATTAAGAGATGATCTCTTCACTGAGATTTGCACTGCAAGGAGGAAAGCCCCCACAGGAGTGTGGCTGGAAGGTTCGCAGCCAACATCTCCGGGGATCCAAGGCAGTCACATACGGCCGCCACCGCCCCGCTGCACCCCGGCAGCACCTCTGCCACCCATATGGCAGCACATCCATACTGCCAGCACAAATGCACAGCGCCATTTCCCTCCTGTTAGATTAAAAAATAAGTACGCAATAGCAGCATGGATCAACTTTTCTCTTGGTAAGCTAGAACTCTGGCTTAGAATCAGGGTCATCACTGTTTGGGTTGGACTTGAAAAAACCTGCTCAGCTACCAACCAGCGGAATGGATCATTTCAGTGGGAAAAACTAGACTTCATCTGAACTGGTCCACCATCTACCTCTGCACCTTAACTTTCACAGCACCCTTTTGTACACGCTGTGTGACATCCCTGATTCTTTCCTTTCTGCCAAAAATACAGATCAGCTCTTCTGTTGTGGGTCTCCAGAACTCAAACGCTGAGCGCAGGGTGACTCGAAGCAGACAAGTCACAACACAGACTACTGAAGCCCAAAGCAACCCCTTGGCACAACAAGTCCACTCTGTATGTCAAAAGCAAACGACCGAGCAGGAGACGCTCCCGGAGTGCCATGCGTGACGCGCTGCTGAGTCAGGCGGTGCAGCCCCACACTGTGCCAAGCCACAGCCCGGGCCGAGGGCCAGACTGGGACAGTGCAGTACGGCCAGCGGACCCCTGACCCACACACCTCCAGCAGCCACCCACCGCTTTCCCCTTCCTCTTGGGACAACCTCCGAGCCCAGCACAGCCCTGGCAACGCAGACCTGAGCGAAGGGCGGCTGTTCCTGGAGCAGCAGCACTTCCCCTTCGGGTTCTGCACCGCTGCTGCTCGCAGCTCTTGCCCTTCCTCAAGCCTTCCTGATCCCTATCCCCACAAGCTGGAGCACTAGGAATGATTTTAGATGTAACACTAGAAGCCGTACTGCTGCCAAGGGGGCCCACTTTCTGTAAATTCTGGCTGTAGGCTGAGAAAAAAAAAAAAGAGAACTCTGCGCTGCTGCAGCGCTTCTCGCCGTCCTCTGCTCCCCCGATGAGCCACATCTCCAGGAAGTCAGGGCAGCAAGAGAGCCGAGTGGAAAACGCATTAAATCCACTGCTCCAGAGAGCAGCAAGCACGCAGCACTGGAACATGGAATTCAACCAATTTCGCTTTGTGCAGTAACACCACCAGTCGTGTCAGGTTGGAGACGGACATCACCGAAAGCCCCAATTCCTCAGCGCAGCGCTTGGCAAAGCCTCGCACCAAACCCTGCCCCATTCCCAGACCCTGAGCACTTACTCCCAGAGCAAGCTGTCAGCAGGCAGCCCCTGCAGCACCCGGATGGGGCCGTCCCACAGCCGGGACTCCCACTGCTCTGCACAGCCAGCCGTGTGCCCAGCCCCGAGCTGCAGACGGCCTCTGCGCTTCTGCTCACTGTAACCAATTCCCTACGTTTGCATTCTGTGTAAGCTGCATTAACTTCAGAATGCTTTCCACTGTTCAGAAGGAAACTGATTAGCTTTCTCAGCCCTGATTATCACGTATCTCATTAGAGACGGCGTGCTGTGCTGTCCTTAGGAAAGGGAACTGAAAATTTCATTTTAAGGCTGTACGTCTACGAGACATTGCAGGTGTTTGGACAATGCAAGCAGTGCTGCATGCACACCTGAGCACAACCCTGGCTGCTCCTCCCATGCACTCAGCATGTTATTCATGCTTTGAATAATGAAAGACTACCACCAGCAGTAGGAAATATTTCCCATTGCAAAGTGCAGCTCAGCAATCCCAGCCTTCATCTCACAGAATGGGTGCTTCAAAGGAAGCAACAAATGGAGCCCCAGACGCCCACAGGAGCCTCCTGAGATGGTTCTTCCTTTGTTTCTGGAACAGATGGCAAGAATGCCATTTTTGTTAAATCTTCTGGGTGCTACATAAAGAAATCTGCAAAACATCCACTGAAAGTGACCCAGCTCACTCCAAACGTTTCTGACAAAGTTGAGGAGGAATGAATTCCCCTCCCACCCCCTGAGATTCATCAGCACCTGGCAATTATTTTAAAATAAGATTCTGTTACCCCTAATGTAAGGGAAAAAAGGGTAAAAGCAAAGCAGGCAATGCTGGGCTCAGAATTGGACTTGTAGTTTTAATATATTTAAAAAAATAAATAACTGCTTCCGTGAACACAGGAAATCAAACTTTTCTAAGCAAAACCAGGAGCGACCTCATTTTCCTTTTTAAACACGTATTTTAAGTTCAGTTCCATTATCTCAAATATGAGAAAAGAAAACATTACGAGCTGCAACTGCCCCAGGGCACCAGGCAGCCACAGCGCCCTGCACATCACCACCCCCAGAGCTGCTCCCTAACAGCCAGCACAGCATCCAGCACTGCTGCTCCTTTCACTGCAGGACCAAATCTGCACTGTATGCACGAGGAGCATTGAGAAGGCTTTTCATCACAGCATTACCAGAAACCAAGCACACAAAAATGGTGTTTATGAGACTGCCCAAAGCATTACAGATGGATGTGCACAGCACTCAGCTCCCAGAGCGCTCGGGTCCAACCAGGCAGTGCTGTACAAGAAAAACAATGCATCAACTTCACAGAAAGCCTCAAAAGTGATGTTATTATTTATGTGGGATATGCTCTGAAATCAATCTCTCAAACCCAGAAATAGTTCTCACTGGGATACAGATTTTGTTATGATCATCATATACATATATAGAAAATGTAATTAAAAAAAAAAAAAAAAAAAAAAAAACAACTCCCTCCCTCTTCCCCCCCCCACAGAAACTATGAAATAAATGAAGAACAATGTGAAAGTTGGACTGGTTATGCAAAAGGTTCATACAGAGGATTTCTGCTCTGTCAAATAAATGATAAGGCGCATTCAATATTCATCCATCAAAGCAGACCTTCTCCCCAAAGCCCGACTTCCTTTCCTGGCTTCCTGATGCTGCAGCTTGCTCTGAACACGTCCCTAAAGCAGCACACACCTCCGCTACAGAAACCAAAACCTACCGCTGAAGTTCAGGCTGCAGCAGCTTCCAGCTGCGTGCTGAAGGGATGCGGACCCTCCTCCATCCCGCCGAGCCGTGGGAAAGCAGAGCTCAGCCCGCACAGCTCACCCGCAGGGACCGACTGCCAGCAGGGCAATAACGCACAGCGCTCACACAGACGCGCACCGAACCCACAGTCGCCGCTTCTCCGCGTTCAGACCCGCAGAGCCATTTCCTAACGCCCCGCCGACACGCACCAAAATCCTCCTCCCCAGGTGAGGCCACGCCGGGCTCTGTGCGACACGGCCAAGGAAAACACAGCTGGCGCTGCGGCCGGACCCGTGCTCTGAGCAGGGAGCGGGGAAAGGCCTCGTGCGGAGCAGCCGTGCGCCGGGCCGGCCGGCAGAAAGCACGGCACAGCGGCAGGCGCTCGGAACGCACCGCCTCCCAGCAGCCCGGCTCCGGGTTAAGCCCAGGTACGGGTAAATCTCTGCAAACATTCTTATCTCTCCGAACGCAGCTATTAAGCGAACTGCTGAGCGTTTCCTACTCAGGATCCTCTTGTCCATGTAAGGCAAGCGCAACACCAAGCAAAGCTAGAGCTCCAGTTCAGCTTAAATGCAATTCTCAAAATTTACCCAGCAACCAAGCTATTTTTGTGCCTAACATTTCAGTAACACCAGGGGGAAAACAACAAAAAAAAACTCATGCTGCAGTAATTGATCCTCTGACCCCTGAGAACGAAGCGGCTTTCGGACACAAATACTTCCCCCTCTCCGTCGCCCTGCGCGTGGATCCTTCCGCCACAAACTCCATTCCACTCTGGGATACACTTTAAACTTTCTTTGTCTTTTTTAAACAGTCTGCTGCCCTGCTCCTTTCTTCCCTTTGGCAGCACAGCTCAGCACCCAGCTATGCCCAGGAGCCAACCAACAGAGCCACAACCGACCTTCAGCAAAAACCAAACCCATGCACGCAGTTACACAGAGCACGCTTGCAATATTTCAATAAAGAGAAATAAAACTGGTTACCTTGAATAGCCGTTAGAGAAAGCAGGTCTGCCAGAAAGGTTGAGCGTTCCCAAGGGAGCTAAAGCCTCGTCCCCTGATCCCTGGCACCTATTCCAATTTTCTGAACTGGCAGGAAGAGATGGAATGATATTAAAAATTGGTTTCTGATCCTGCTGCTGAGAGAGCGATGCAGTGTTTAAATCATAGTGATACATCTGTCCCCCAGAGGTGCTGACACCATGGATAGAGATGGCAGAGACTTTAGCACCCAGCAGATTAGACCCGGAGAAGTTTGCCTGACAGTAAATTGGGCCCATGTTTTCTTGCTTTATGCCAGGAGTACAGAGCTCAATGTAGTCTTCCTTTTCTGTTTTCACTTGAGGCATCGGCATTTTGGAACTGGGTAAAAGGTCACCACGGTCATTAATTTTAGGTTTAGTGTCAGACAAAATGGGGGGCTTGCAGTCTTCCCCCAGGTTTCCCTCCAGGAGGAACGTGTCGTCAGCAGAGATGGGGGACAGCAAACCTCCATCATCGAGCAATGGGTCCAGCCGCCACGGGCTCCCATTCGGCTCTTTGCCAGGCGATACCGATGGCAATTCTAAGTCCTGGAGGATATCCAGGGTGCTTTGGTCTTCAGAGAACAGCTTCAGGCTGCCGCCGTTGGAGCCAACCTGGCTTTGGACCGAAGCCCCCGGCTCCAGGGGCCCGCGGCCAGCCATGCCCGCAAAGTCCGGCTCCAGCGGCGCCTCGGATGACACTGCTCCCTTCGTGTCCTCTGCCAGGCTCGAGGACTTGTTCAAGCTTGCTATGCTTTCCTCCAGGAGCCTGAAGTCCGTTTCTCCAGAAGGGATGCCAGTTTGGCCCTGTTGTGAAAATCCAAGGTCGTTTCCCATCACTTTCGCATCTGTTTCACCCATATACAGTCCCATGGAGAGCGACACTGCCTTGGACAGGTCTGGCGGAGGCACATTGTTTACCAATCCTTTAGAGAAGTCAGCCAGAGCGGGTTGCTGAGCAGAGTCTGACTGAGAAGACACGGGGAGAGGAGCTGCAGATACAGGGGCTTGTGCGGAGGCTCCACCCCTGAAGGGCGGATGGAAGTCCATCACGATCCCTCCTTTGGTACTCATGAGCACATTTTTCCCGGTTTCGTCTTGATCTGACGACTTAAGCAATTCTTTGGAATCCATGATTTTAACATCAGCTACAAAAAGATCACAAGATATCAAAGTTAGCACATCAAGGGTACTTTAATAACAGCATAACAGAAGGCAAAATCATCAGCCTGGTTTGGTTTGAGGACGGAAGCAAAGCAAACCAAGCCACGAGCTGACATACGCCACGTTTTTCCCAAACCCACTGATACATTTTAACAGGTGAGTGATAAGAAGAATTTGTTATTTTTAAAGCTTTCTAAAGCCGTACGGAGCGCTCCGAGCGCCAGCACCGCTCAGAGCCACAGTACAACGGCAGGCGCTTTGTGAGCACTTCCCAGCTCTGCTACAGCCACGCCAGCAAGCAGAGGAGCTGCGAACTGTGAAAGTGCCTCATTCACAGCCTCCGACAGCGACCTCCCCGGCACCGCTCGGTGCCAGCCAGCCCAACGCGGCAGCTGCCCGGGAGCCGCACAGCCTCGGTGCCCCAGAACGCTCTGCTTCAGTTCAGCCTAAAACAGAACGCGTGAATCCTAAAAATAAGTCACTGTCATTCTGTAAATAAGCCCCACATTTACACATAAAACTCAACTAAAACTAAAGTAGTATTTTTACCAGCTCCAAAACACTTCAAAAGCTCGCGGCTATCCTCCAAACCCATCTAGCACCGACAGTAAATCTCAGTTTCATCTGTTTGTGTTTACTCTATTTACTTCCAGCGCAGAGCGTAAATATTTGGAGAAAAACTGCAAATTCTTATCCGAACTTCCCACGCTGCCTCTCCTCCGCCCGAACCCCGCCGCCCTCAGCCACGGGCCCGCAGCACACAGCGCAGCTCCCGGCCCCGCACCGCCCGCCCGGCCCCGCGTGCCAAAGCGAGGGCCGCAGCCAGCAGCGCGGCTCCGGGCGCACGGCGTTAAGGTGGCCCGGCCGAGTGGAGCGAGCTCAGCTCGGGGCCAGGGAAGGGTTTGGGATCGTGTCGCATAACCTCAGCGCGGCCGAAGGGAGAATCTCTCGCCCTCGTTTTCCAACTCGCGCGCGACGCCGACAGCCGCCCCGACACCCAAACACAGCGCCCGAAATTCGGGGATCGTGAAAACACCGCGCGACGACTCCGCGGGGAAACCGCGACGATAATGAAATATCGAAGCGCGGACACAAGCGCAGCCCGTTCGCTTCGGCTCCGCCGCGCTCACACGAGGGGAAGGCGCCCGATCCGCTCCATCTGACGACGTCCCCGGGCAGCGGCGGACACTCGGCGCGGCGGACGCGGCCGGACCCAAGGAGGGATCGAAGAGCAGCGAACAGAGTTACGTGCGGCGAATTCCCGTTCGCGCGGCGCGGCTTCCCGAGCAATGTGTCGGGACCTGTTGAGCCGTCTCCTGGCACACCCACTTCTACAAAATAACACCGGCCCACGGCAGCGGGGCGCCGCGCTCCCCCTGCGCTCTGCTCCCCGCGACCACCCGTGCTGCGGGCGGCAGCGAAACCCCGGGGCCGCCTTCAGCCCCGTCCCGTGGAGCAGCTCGGCCGGCCTGCCGCCCCCTCCCCCCCCCCCGGCGCTCGGGGCATTCCTGCGGGGCGTCCCCCCCGCCCCCTCCCGAGGAAGTTCCCGGCCCCGCGTTGTCCCCCCCCCCCCCCCCCCCCCCCCCCGGCCCCTACCCCGTCCCGGGGGGGGGCGCTGGGTCCTTCAGCCACCCACCGCCATGGCGGCCGGGGGCAGCGGCCGGGGGCAGCAGGCTGAGCGGAGCGGGGCGGGCAGAGGAAGTCAGCAGCCGCCCCTCCTGGAGCGGAGCGGAGAGCGCCCGCCGCCCCCCCCCCCCCCTCCCCCCTCCCACCGGCCCGAGCTCCGGCCCGAATCCCCGCCCCTCCCTCCCTCCGCTGCCCGCGGCGCCCCCTCGCTAATTAGCGCTAATTGCCTCCGCAGACTTTGCCCCGCGCTGCCCGCCCCCCTCCCGCCGCCCTCCCCTCGGCCGCGCCGCGCTCGGCGGTGCTGTGCCCCAGCCACAAAATGGAGGACGGCGGCGGCCGCCTCCCCGCCCCCTCCCTGCCGCCCGCCTCCCCGACGTGGAGAGGGAGTGGAGCCGGCGGCACTTATAGGGGCGGCTGCAGCGCCCGCTCCGCTCCGGCCCCGCACGGCTCCGCTCGGCTCGGCTCCGCGGGGCAGCGCCCGTCGGGCTCAAGCGAGGGGGAACGGTGCGACCTGTTGGCTGCGACGGGCAACTGCAGCCTGCGCCCGGGCTCCGAGGGGCCCGCCGCCGCCGCCCGGGCTCGGCCCGCTACCGCGAGGCCGCCCCGCCCCGCTCCCGTCCCGTCCCGTCCCGCTCCCCAGGCGGGGGCAGCGCCGCGCGGGGGGGCTGGGCTGAGCGCCGCGCTCCTGGCGCTGCCCCTCCGCGGACGTCCGTCCCAGCGGGAGGCGGGTGACGTCCCCGCAGCAGAACGCGGGGCGTGCGGGGGGGCGGCCAGAAGTCAGCGGGAAGGCGCTCGCGGGTTTGCGTGTCGTTCCTCGGGGGCCGCTGGAGGTGTGGGGGTGAAGGGCTCGAGCCGAATGCGCGGAAACTGAAAAGCCCACGGATAGCTGAGGGAAAGAGGTGCCGGGAGGTGGGGGGGGCATTCCGGCTGCAGCACTGACAGAACGCACGTTGTCACCGAGAGGTGCGCCTCTGCCCCGCGGAGCACCGTGCCGCTTCGCTTGCGAGGTTCTGAATAAAAGGAACAACAGTGGGAGTTCAGCGCGGCTGGGGCGAATTGAGGTGCAGAGGCTCCGCTGGAGATGGGGCGCTGCGGTGCGCTCTGCTCGCTGCGGGGACGTCACCCGTAACGGCGGCCGAGAGCGGGGCAAGGACAGAGCAGGAGCCATCACAGAGGATGTAGACCAGGAGTGAAAAATAGAATGAAATGGAACAGCAAAGCAGAAAGCTCTGCTTTGCAGAAATGTAGGGAGCAGGGCGCCTTTCCAGGGCACAACGAGGGACCCTCGTGCCACTGGTGTTCCACAGAGCTGACAAATTTCAGAAGCAGTGATTGTCAGATGCCAAAGGGGTCAGTTCTGATTTGGGGCAATTAATGACGTTGGAGATGATGAGCAGGTACTGCCTGTGCTCATGCTGTTGATGAGCAGCCAGTGTCTGCTGTGGTACCCGATAGATCACTTCACACAGTACTGAACGCATCACTGAAATGGGTTTTCTTTCTATCCAGCTGTTTAAATCCAGATTTGGATATTCTTTCATTGGAAAGGCCAAGAAAAGCACCATTTTGAAAGCATCATAAATCCTTATTAGTTGTTATTATTATTATTATTATTATTTTAACACAGTGTTGAATTTTGGAGCACTCTGCTTTATGTTTACATATGCAAAATAAATGCACACTGTGTTAGCCCTTGTATTCATCTATTCTGCACATATGGAAAATGGTTCTAAAAATCTACATATTCCTCTGCAACTCCCCTTAATCTCATGGACGTTTGAAAGGGATATTTAAAATGGCATTTCAAACTGTCGTCTCGTGCCACAAATTATAGCTAGCAAGAAGCACTGCTTCCCATATGAGAACAGCAGAGTGAGCAGTCAGGCTACAATCACAGAGATCTTTGCTATCAGGTACAGGAATGCTGCAGGGGACTTTGGCATGAAGCAAAAGCCAGAACGTCTCCGAGAGAAGGAAATCCTGACGCACATCTGGGGCTATACCTAGAAAATGCACTCCACTTTACTGCTCTGTGAATACTCTACCATAGACACTCTCTTCCATTTGGTGTCAACCTGCTCAGCTCAGCCCTGGGGTGTGAAGGAACTTCTTTACAGTGAGGTGACGGAGCGCTGGAACAGGCTGCCCAGGGAGGTGGTGGAGTCTCCTTCTCTGGAGATGTTCAAGACCTGCCTGGATGCCGACCTGTGTGACCTGGTGTAGGGAACCTGCTTTGGCAGGGGGTTGGACTCGATGAGCTCTGGAGGTCCCTTCCAACCCCTACAATTCTGTGATTCTGTGATTCTGTGTGTGTGCCAGGACATCAGCCTGTACAGGAGGGCTGCAGCTTCGCACTGTGCCAGTGCCAGCCTGAACTCCATGCTGTCTCAGGAACGTGTTTACCATAGCTGGTTGTTTCTAAGATCTTTAGATGAGACCTCTGTTTACAAACATGCTCCCATGCTTGGTTGAAGCTGGTTTTGCAAAGTAACGAGTAGGACATTTCTTCTCTAATTAACAGCTTGATATCATCTTTTATCCAAGAGGACACGATTTTGTGTTGCTGTGCTGCGTTTATCTCCAGCATCACGCGGTGACGTAGAGCAGTGCCAAACAGTGAGCAAAGAGCATCCCATGGCTTGGAGTGAGGGGCACCACGGGGTCGTGTTTGCAGAAACGAGATGTGATCAGGGTGGAATGATTTACAAAGGACGTTTTTGGCTCGTTGCTAAGCACAGCAGCATTCGTTACAAGGCCATCGTTGGTAAGCTCGTGGTAAACCGTACAGCTGCACTCATGTTTGAATGCAGAGTTGGGTTTGCTCATTGTCTGCAAGTTGCTGCTACACACAAGAGGTCTGACTTATAGATTTGTTCCCTTTTAAGCATCATTCATTGAACGGAGCCAATGAAAACCCTCAGATGTGTTCTGCCTCTAGCCCACCAAGTCAGGAAGGGAGCATTACCGACTCACTTCTGCTGGCCACGAGTGCTGCTGGAGGAGAACCAGCGCACAGCGTGCAGTGATGGAGCAGCTCAGCCTTAGCCTGCCTGCTGCCTGTGTGCGCAGCCGGGCCGACCTCCTCCTGCCTTCCTCCAAGCACAGCAGTTCCCTGCGGTACTCCCAGACTGTAAAAACAAAAGTAATGTAGAAACATTTTCCAGTAGAAACATGAGAGCCTGTAAATAACAACTGGAGAACTCTTCCGTGATGATGGAGATAGATGAAATCCATCCTCGTTAGTTCCACCAGTCCTCTTCTTCTCAATACACAAATTCTGCCATATAGCAATCATTATACAAATACTGTTGCTATTTTGCTAATGAATATATACTTAACTGATGTGTTCAAATACAGGAAACTTTTTCTTGGTCTGCATCTCGATGCATCTACTAAGTTTTAAGTAATAATTCTATGTAAAGAAGAAAGACACTTGGAGAACAGAGGGAAGAAATTTGAATTTGGGGAAGAACGTTGTATTGACAAAAAAATGTTGGCTGTCAATCGGTGCATCGTGTTGAAAGTGTTTGAGCAAGCAGGGCTGTGGGCAGGGGGCACCCAGCTGGGTGCAGAGCTGTGGGGCTGCGGGGGGAGAGCGGTGGTAGAGCTGTCAGAGGAGATTGAAAAAGGAAATGAATGGCTGTGCTTTTCTATGCCACCACATAACAATCTTGCAAAGATAAGGACTCTCAACCTCAGCAAACATTAAACATAGACATTAAAAGATGTATCTAGCTGTGGAACATTATTAAATCATAAAAGTGTGGTTATGGCTCTCATGGAGGAGATGGAGCAATGCATTGGAACTGAGAACTGAGAACTTCAGACCTGCGTGCAGCATTCTGAGCCAAGGGCCAGAGAGCAACTCCTGAAGCGCTGCAGAGCGCTGTGTTGGCTGCTGGCTGCAGGCATTGCTCGTCTGTGGAGGGCCGGGGTGGGCAGGGAACCCCAAGGCAAGCAGACGGTGCCACGTGTGACCAAAGTGAGCTCATGTAATGTGAACCACACAAAGCACGAAGGGGAAAATGTGGGCTGGGGTCACAGGGTAAAGACTGACCTGCTCTAAACTCAAGGAAACAACGTAAAAGCACACGAGCAAGTTTAAAGCACGGGGAAATGTCTTTGGTTACAAACTGCTGACAAGCCCAATAAGAACAGAGCTAACACGTGGGTCCCGGCTGGCCAATGTATATAGGCCACTGAGGATCTGCACTACATCATTCTTTAGTGCCAGAAGCAGGCTAGAAAATAAATGATTGAAGTGTTTCCAGACGAAGCGATGTGCTCATGAAATACAATGGCAGGAACTTTCTCAGCAACCTTCAAGAAAACAGTGTCTGAAATGGCACTAGCAATTAATGGAGATCAGGTTCAATCGGTTGGATCTGCTTTGCATTGGCAGCACAGCGGAGTCTGCAGGCTAAGTGACTGATTCGCCAGTATTTCAGTTAAAGTACAGAAATGGACACAAATGATGTCTTTGATCTCCGAAGCAATCAATAAAAAGATAAGCTTAGAGGTTTCTTTATGCTGAGAAGCTGTGCTCAGCGTCTCAGGCACTGGGGAATGGAAAGAACTTGGTGATACCAAGGGCATGGTAGCACCAGTGACCAGAAGGCACATTAACATAGTGAAATCTTACTGAATAAATATCTGCAGAGGTGATAGGCATTGGAAGATGATTATTTAAAATAAAGAACTTGTGCTCTTGTAATAAATACTGCGTGAAATCCACAAACAGCAAATAATAAACACTTCATCTTGCAAAACAACAGTTGGCTTTGCTTCTTCCTATGAACTGCTCTGTTGTTGTCTGTGGGTCACAGACAGCTCTCATAAACCTCAGCTCTGTAGGAAGACTTTTCCTCCCTCTGCAATCTGTTGGCTCCACAGAAGGACAGCAATGTGCCCAGTACCCCATGCTCTGCACAATTGCAAATCCTTTGAGGTCTCACTTGTCTCATAAGCAGATTGGTTTTGTGTCCTCTCACCTTATAAGTCACTTGTTTTAATTCTTGGATGTATATTGAAGTCACTGAGCTGGTGGCTGCAGCGTGCCAGCAGTTCCCCCTGGGGCAGAGCAGAGGTAGCACATCTCCCAGCTGCGGTTTCCCCAGGCACAGCAGCACAATTCCTCACGAGGAGGCAGTGAGCAGAACCTGTGTGACTGCAGATTTATTTGTCTGAATGGACTTCTGGGCCCAAACTCAAACTATGCATTTGCTACTAATGTTAGTAGATCACAGGCTGAGGCACAGAGGGTCTCTGCCGTGCCATCCTTCATCCTTTGCAGGTTAACAACTCACTGTATTTTTTCTACTTTCAGTGTGTTTTTTCCCTTCTTTATTCCCCATGCTAGTCCTGTATTCTGGTTTGGTGCCTGAAACATTTTATGCTTTGATTTCCCACTGGGTCTTTCACTGCTGTACAAACCACTGTTTTAGCCTTCTGCCATACAGCCCAGGATCCTTCCTTTCCTTGCATGCAGCTTTGCCTCCCCAGGACCCTCGCGCTCTCCCTGCTTCTCCCCGGGCAGCAGAGAGCAGGCTGGCCAGGCCCTATCTGTACTCCGCCTGAGCACCTGCAGCTCCCAGCAGGGCTGTGCTGTGGCAGGGGGCTGGGCCACATCCTGGGGCATGCAGATGTGAGCTGTGATGAGGGTCAGGTTGGAAGCACATTACCTGCTATAGGAGGAGTGAACAGAGAAAGGCTGCACATGAATCGCTGGGTGCAATGGTGCTATAAGCACTTGGTTTGGGAAGCGCAGAACCTCAGCCAGGCTAGGTGAAATGTGTTGGCTTTCATCAGGCCCTGAGCACAGCAAAATCCAAAGTCATCATGGGAAAGAGACAAGAGCACAGAGTAAACCTTCATGTGTAGCTGCAACAAAGTGGAATTAGTGGCAAAAGCCCTAATGAAGCGCACACCTCGAGCTCTTAGCACTCCGTACTGCAGACAGCTGAAGCCTGCATCCAGCTGATAAAGCCCCGTGCTGGATGGATCCATTCCTGGCACAGTCTGGTATCAGCTGGTGCTGGTCCGACCGGCTGGGCTCAGGACTGGGGGTCACAGAAGCCGTAAGGACAGCCGTATTCTGAATCCCCCCGTCCTGGGTCTCCTGCAGCTGTTTTGTGTAAAAATGAAATCTTGACTGCAAGTGGAAATTAATCTGAGAAGGTTACAGCCCTGCTGTGCCTTTCTGAATGCTGGGACATGGATCCACAGCAAACAGCAGCACTGCTGAAATGCTGCAGCCAACAGACAACGGAAACACACTGCTCAGAAACGGGGGGAGAAGTAATTGGGTTAACTGAGGAGGAGCAGTTCACGACAGGCACTGGGGGTGAAGTCATGTGTAAATTCACACAAATAACTTTGTTACTTTTAAGATCTGCCGAAACATCTGGCAACAGCACGCGAGGAAGAGGAAACTTTAGCTTTATGCATCAAGACCTCTCTATGAGGAAAAGAGAACTTGAGCTAATTACAGGATGCCTGCGAGAAAAGAAGTACGTTTGATTTCCACCAATATTTTTTCCTGCAACACAATGCCCAATAAAAATCAGCAGCGAGTGACTGAGACTCACGGCCTGGGTGCTTTGTGCAGTGTTTGTGACTGCGGCTCTGCACGGCGTGGGGCAGCCTGGGTAGCCCAGTTTACATCTCCCTGGGTAGCCCAGTTTACATCTCCCTGCATGCTCACATGCACACAGCAAATCCCCTGCCACAAGGGCAGGAGCACAGGGCCAGGACCACTGCCTGTGCTGCCTGGGAGCGGGAGGTGGGCAGGATCACACGCTGCAGCCCTGCATGCATGCAGCACCTGGGGCAGCACAGGAAGCAGTGTGAGAGCTCGGGGGCTGCTGGGGAGCCAGGCCAGCTCAGTGGCAGCTTGTGCAGGTAGAAATGCCCCAGAGAGGCAGATGTGGCTGTGGGAGGAAGGCCTGGCCCTGCACAGTGCTCTGAGAGGTCCGTGAATTGCTGTGTGTGAAGACTCAGCCTGGTGCAAGTGATAAAATAATAGGATTTGCTTTTCCTTTTATTTGCTCCTATTGGAGACTGGAATGCTTCAGCAGTGACGATGCAATGAAGGGGCACAGTAACACACAATTTCAAATGCTGACTGAATATCCAAGCACATTGCCATGTAATTCTGGCACAGCAGATGCACTGCAGGAGTACAGAATGCAGGGGGTTATGCTTGTTTTGTTTTAAAGC
This sequence comes from Lagopus leucura, assembly GCF_019238085.1. Taxonomy (NCBI): domain Eukaryota; kingdom Metazoa; phylum Chordata; class Aves; order Galliformes; family Phasianidae; genus Lagopus; species Lagopus leucura. Next base: position 784,162 of record NW_024962281.1, on the reverse strand, counting down.
GAGTCATGCCTTCCCATGTTAGTAACTACAAATCATTCTATAAACTTAGGGCTTGTCAGCAGTAAAACAGAATTATAGACAAGTGGGTTTACAAATGAAAAGCGGTTCAGGATTCGAGACCGTACAAGTTTTAAGCTCAGACTCATGACTAAAATATGTAAGGAAAGGTATAAACAAAAGAGAAGTGCCACTGCTGAAAAAGTTCTATGGAACATCAGATACCTTTTCAAACATCTGTCTTTATCACAGGAGCTACAACTTCTCTTTAGACTGAAAACACAAATCCCATCTCTGCCACTGCCAGCACTGCAGGACCTGACCTGCCTGGAGGCAGCAGGAAGCTCTGTGTGTGCCACAGACCTGCATATGGAGGCAGTGCTGATGGCTTTCCTTCAATATCACACTTCTGTGTGGGGAACGTGGGAAATTAAATTTAAAGGTGCACAGGGAAATTATGATTGCGTTCCTTGAAACGAGAATTTGTGATATGTGGCCTCGGTGTTTACACGAAAAGATGATTGTCTACACTTATTATTCCTTGTTTTATTGTTATGATCAAGTATAACTTTCAGAGGACCTTGGGTTTGAACGGGCTTCTTCTGTGGTATTAATGGGGAGATGAGCAGAAGTACCAAAGCTATGTGCTCGGTGAGGCCGTTCTTACCATCACTGCGACACCACAGCGATCAGCGCCAGAACTGCAGCGCCAGAAATAAAGGCAAATAAAAACCAAAGCATTCTGTCCCACGTTTAGAAGTACAGTAAGCTGAAGGAATACCCAAACGCTGCGGCAATGCAAAGCCCACAGAACAGGGTTCTCTTGCTCTAATTATAATTCTTGGCCTTTTCTATGCCTTCCTCAGTTCTAACACGTCCCTGCTGAGATGGGCAGCCACAAGCACACACAACGCACAAGATGCAGGTTGCTCTCAGGTATACCCTCGCCCCCTTCCCTCCCATTTCCTAACATGCCAGTTTCCAGCAGGGAGATTGCTTCCACAGTTACGTATCTCTTTTTTCCCAATACCTAATTTATAGTTTCTCACTGCACACATCCATACTTTTCTTCCTGCATTTGACATTTCCTTTTGTTTATTACTTATAATTGACTGCCTGGTATTCTTACCACCTGATCACTCATTACAGTGAGACACTCCTGCAGCTCTTTCCAGTTAGTTTCTGCAGCTTTGAATAATTTGTCATGTCATCTCCTGCCCCCTCCTCCATTTTTCCAGTTTGTGGATATCTTGAGTGGCACAGCTCCTGCACAGATCCCTGTAGACTTCAGTAATCATCTCCTTTGGCTTTGAGATGTGCCATTTCTGCCTACCTTTCATTTCTATATTTTAACCACTTCTTGTCCCTTCCCATTTCCCCTTGATAGCTTATTTCCTCTGACATGAATGCTGCTCTGAAATAGCAAGAAGCAGAAAGCAGAGGAATAAAGCCAACTTTTTATTAAAAGAAGCAAATTCAAACGATAGGCCTTGTGCTGCTGGATGGAATCCCTGGGGGCAGCCAGAGTAACCTCAAGGAAATCACCAGCACTGCGCTGTGGGGAGCAGGACCTGCCATCCCACATGCAGATGGGAGCAGAACCCAGCTGGCTGCACAGCAGGAACAGGAGGGCTGATTTCAGAATGAGAACTACCCCATTGCCGGTAGGAATATGCAAGAGAGAATATTTAGGTTAGAAGCACTGACACGGGTGTAGAATTTGACTCTCTTTGATCAATGCAAATCTTTCCAAAAACTGTTTTTCAACATTTAACAGCCAGACAAACCCCCTGCCACAGCAGCAGAGCTCACACCATGGCATGCATTCTACAAGTGCTGTGAGGTATGGGGCTCCCTGCAGACGAGGAGGCGCTGGGGCTCATCACCAGCCACGGATCAGGATCACTATGAGAACTTCCAGCAGTGCTGGTGAGTGTGCCCATGTGTTCCATGCACTCCAAGCAGAGCTGGTCTGTGTGTGCCCCGTTCTGTGCAGCTGAGGCACACTGGGTGCTTTGAGCACCTGTGTGAAGCCATATGTGCCACTGCTTTGTGAGAGCTGGCCAGATACAAGCCTGTCACATCCCTCCCCCATCACTCTGTGGGCTCTTTGAGGGCAGCTCCCTACCTGTGCTGAGGGCAGAGAGAACTCCAAATGCTGGTCTGATAGAGGAAGGCCAACAGCCCTACGGTTCTGCTCAGGGCTGGGATGGGACAACTTTAGGGAGTGCAAAGTGAAAACAAGCTGGAGAGCGTGTAAGAGCAGAGAGGAGAAAACCAAACCAAAGCAAAGTCAGAATGGATGCGATTGAGCACACTCATCACATGAGAGCCTCCAGAAGATCGCAGGACAGGAGGATCAAAGTATGATGTAACTACTGAACTGTTTCCTTCAACCTAAACATAGCTGGCCCTCGCAGCACACTACTATTGGCTACAGATGGTGCATGTGTGTGTGTAGGAGGAGCCGTGGCTCTTCCTGCAGCTGTGCAGCCCTGCAGCATGCACGCAGCGGGGCAGCCCTGCAGGCTGCAATGTGACTGCACCAAAGGACAGGGCTGTGAGCCCTGCCAACACCGGGCACTTCACCATGCTGTGGGGACACAAAATGGGGCAAGTGGGCAGCAAAGCGTGACTGCATGGGGAAAGAGGGAGAAATGCAGGCCCCTTCATTCTCCCTTCCAATGTGTGCAGCTCAGGAAGGGCCCCGGTGGGCTCACAGCTTTGTCACAGAACAGAGAGCTGGAGGAACGCACTGTCTGGCTCAGGCTGCTGCGGGGAGGTTGGGCACTCAGCTCTGCACCTCCTTGCAGGGCTGCTGCCACACTGCTGGGGTCATGGCTGCAAAGTGCTCTGTGATCCACGGAAGATAGGGACTAGAGAAATATATTAATAAAACAATGAAAACTAATATTAGAATAACTTACAGTCACCTTCAAAGAGGAAGGATGGAGCAGCTTACGGGCTGCAACTTACCAACATCTGACAAGTCCTGTAGCTGCTGTATGTTGTCCCAAAAGACTCTTTTGTGTTTGCACAAGAAGTCAAAGTCAGACTTCTTCCATACCTGCAGTAACAAGGCACAAGACTTGAAAATATTGCACAGGAAGAGAACAGCACAGTGTACAGCCTGGTCTGCAGGGCACGGCCCAGCCACCAGAGCCAGACAGCACGGTGCCATCCCTGCAGCACAGCCACCCCGGACAGCCCTGCCCTGCAGCTCATTGCTGCTGCCCTGCTTCCCCTGGCGTTTGAGCAGCGATGCTCTGTTTGGGTGCACACACTTCTGCTGCCACACAGAATGAAAGTGAAACCCAGTGCTATTTCTGTCCTCACCGAGCCTGGCCGCATGGCACGAGGACCCGCTGTGCCTCCAGATGGAGGGAATGAGCTGCTCGTGGGGTGCTGGGCTGCAGAAGGCATCTCCCCAAAGGGCTGGTGGCTATTTCTGCTGAGACCTTTCTAAATAACCGAGGAAGAAAACAGGAAACTGCTGTGCTGTGGACTGGAGCCCGATGTGCCCTCGTTCATCTGCTGTTACTGCTCTGACCACCGCTAGGCGATGGAAACTCACAGGGATGCTGTTGAGAAGATGAAGGAAATGCATAACAGCACCGCAACATTGATGTGTGCTGCTGCTGGTTAAGGGGGATGGCCCCTCAAAATTCATGACACTTGTATAGCACGGCCTGGAAGAGCTAATGTTGCAGGTTCCCAATTAGTCATAAAGAAGTAGCCTGATGGCAGTGAATAGCAAGGAAGAGACGGAGTGTCCTCAAGTCAAACTGCCTGGGCAGGGACAGCACTGATGGGTTACGGTAACCAGAGAAGCAATTTGTGTTTGCTGCCTTCACAGAGCATTTTATATCCTTGGCATTTTACATACAATTAGTAATAACCAGTCAGGAGAACAGTAACACACATCAGTGTACAAATTCAATTAGGAAGAGAAAATAAAAATATAATCTGAATCACTAAGCTAACATGATACATTTTAACCTTGAGTTCAACATGGGTTTGGTTTGGATGAGGAGCTCTAATCAGATTTAAAGGAGGATTCGAAAATTAGTAACAGATGTGAACGAAAGAGATAATGATTTTCATTCTTGATAATGTGACCAAGGTTACAGACAGCGGGGAGGGCAGGGCGTTCAATGAAAATAATTTGGCTGGCGTGCTTGCGGATTTTCTGGTAAAGATTAATACCTTACAGCTTTCCCTCATTTACCAAGGTGAAGAGTGATCAATTCCCAGTTGCTCCAAACAGATATAAAAATTGACGGCCTCCATTTCCCACTACTTTCCTCAAAATTTAATCAGTAACTGAATGATGTGTCCTGCTTCTCTGGAAGGGTGAAGTGCCTTCTCTAGAGGGAAGCAACGCCACAGCTGCCCTTCAGTGTCAGATGAGAGGATGTTAAATCTTTTAATAGGCACACGAGGAGCTACGCCTTGTGCAGCCAGCCTGACAAGCAGCCCACTGCCACGAGAAAGGCAAAAGAAAGGGAAGAAGACATGTGCCAGGGACGCTGGCAGAGTTAATCAGTGTACGCTGCTAGATGGAGCTGCACAAAAAGCCCTGCACAGCACCAGGTCCCGCTCACAGCCTCAGCTTTCCTGCTGCAACTATGTTGTAACTTCAGAAAATCAAAATTAAGAAACCAAATGCAAACAACAAAAACATGTAGAGCAGAGCACAAAGCCTTGGGGGAATATGGGAACTGACAGCTGGCGCCTGCTTTCAAAATGGGGGCCCAGAGATAATTGAGTTTCTGAAACCATTTCAATCTGCATGTAAAAGAAGAGGAATTTGTTGATTGTTGCGTTTTCCTATAGGCACAACTGGCAGAGAGACAAGCTGGGCGCTCCGCTGAGTCACCATCACACATTGCCAGCACCTCCCTCACCTGAAACAGGGAAAAAGTGATTGGGAGACATCTTGAATGAGCCCCTGAGGTGCTGAAGGAGCCACGATGGGCTGTGCTGAAGTTCAGAGAACGGAAGCATAATCGCAGAACAGCTATGAAGTCCATGGTAAGCACCAGAACCTATTGTGGTTTAAATACTTGGAACAGGACTTATCCTCTCCTGAAGAAGCCTCTCGTGGTGCCCACAGATACATGCACACACGAAGGTCTGTAAGCCCTGCGTGGCCCTGATGTCCTCATGTCCCACAGTGCAGCCTTGCATGACATCGACCCCTGCACTTTCAAACTACTGCTCATTATTTTACCAACTGCGTATTTTCCCATACTCCATGATTTTCTGAATGCTCCAAACTACAAGAGAACTTCTGCTTGTTGCTAAATAATGCAGATTATATAACACAGCCAAGCTAATAAATTGAAGTATAAATGACTTAACCCTCTCTTTCCCTGCAGTTTCAGATGTGCTTGGTTGCATTTAGGATCTTTAAGCGCTGGAGTGAAGAGAGAATACAGAGACAAATATGTTGTTTGTTTTCCCAGTGCCAGATGGATGGATTCAATTTTCAAATTCCTTAAACTGCCAACATTGAAAAGTCAGGAAAAAAAAAAGAAAAAAAAAGATGGGAAGAATGCATTTGTTTTAAAGATCTGACATGGTTTCTACAAACTGCACAGATATTTTGTGGCATTTATGACAAAATTGATGTCACATGTCCATTCTATCACTTGCATCTGACACTGCTATCTTGGAAAGAATTTCAAGTACAGTTAAAATAAGTTAATATAGCCTTTTTTTTTTTCCCCCTGACCACCTCTGTTTTAAGCACAGGGGCTCCTCTCTCCAACACATCGGGGTTTTGCTGCCATCCCCTTTGCTTGCTCTGCTCCCAGCAGGTACGGCTTGTGGCGCCGATGTTCTGCATGCAATCCTGCTGCATCCCTCCGGGCTGCCAACTCAGCAGGGCTGAGGGACGGGCGGGCAGGGAACGGCCCCTCGCGTTGTGCATCGCTCCTGGAAGGTGCTCATTTTTTCCCCTTGGCACTGAACACTTATCACAGCTGTGTGCTGCAGGGAGAGGCAAAGCTAGAGGGGGTGCTGGAGGAGCACTCAGCAAAGGTCATCCTGTTTAACACTTTATTTCCTGTCTTTGCGTTTCAATTAATTTAGATGGTGATTTCTAAACAGAACTTTCAGCCAACGAGAAGTGGACAAAGTTCCTCTGTTTCCCTGACAACTTCCTACCTTCTGTCGGGATAAACACATTCTGCCTTATTTCCACCATTCCCCCGAGGTGACAGCTCTCTTACCACTGTCTTCCCCCTGCACACACCAAGGGGTGAAGCATCCAGCACGCCAAGTGCTGAGCAGGAGGCCTTAACCCAGCCCGGGAGCCAGCCCAGCCCAGCCAGCAGCTGCATGAGAGAGCAGACCCTGCTCTGCCCCCAGTGCAGGGCTGGCTGTCCATGGGCGTGAGTGTTTATAAAGCCACCAAAAATAGCCCACAGGATAGCACACATGCTCAAGGGATAAATTGCAATGTATACAGTGAGCACTGAGCACTAAAAGCCAGCCAACAACAGAGCCAGCTGTGACCACCAGCAAGGTGTTCATCCATGAGGACACAGGCACCCGGACAGGCAGCACACCTATACAGCAGCGCTGTGTGAGGTTAACAGAAGCCTGCCTTGTTTCTTGCTGTTTGCCAGGAAGCACAGACAGCCAGGTATGAGTTAGACATTACCTACACATCAAGAAGCCTGACTGGGAAAAAAAGAAAAAGATCCTCCATAACGAGCAATGGGATAAAAAACCTGAGCAGCTTTCAGTGCGGTGTAGAAGAACCAGCCAACTTCATTGCAGATTCATGGAAGGTGAGCATATTTCCCATTCTTTCTCTTACTGTTATATCACAAGATTAATTTTCCACTCTGGTTTTAATCTCAGCTCACAAGGACTGAGAAAAGCTCTAACTAGAGAAAGCCCTGCCTCAGCTTCCCCAGCACGGATCTGCCTTTTTGCAGTTTCATTTCCTTAAAGGAAATAGACTCGTTCTGCTTTGAGACCTTTTATTTCTCCTGGGCGTACATGCCACAGAAAGGTAATTAATATGTAATCACGGACTAATTAAATATGCTCTTTTATGTTTTGCATTCATAAATCACACCTAACAGCTTGAACTCTCAGGTCAATGGACATCTTTATCCTCTCGTGTCCTCGGATTTCTGTACCCTGTCACAGTCCTGCTTTAGACGCCTCACAAAAGGCACTTTTGGGCAACGTGCTGTGTTTCAGGTAGGTGAGAGCAGTGCTCATTGGGCTGAGCAGCTCTCTAAAGAGAAGACAAGAGGGTCCCCATGGCAGGGAGCATTGCTCAGTGATCCTACAGCTTTAAGCTCCTCCAAAAAGTCTCACAGAATCAGCACAACCCCTTAGCAAATAATCAAATGGTGACGTGCAGTGACTTACCCCCACCTAAGTCCCCATTTTCCGTATTTATTTCTCCCTGATCTCACCCACCTGCTGGGAAACTTTCTTTCACTGCCAGGGTCCCTGAGGGCCAGATGCACCGCTGGGATGTTCAGTGCTTCCAACCTGCCCTGCTTCGCAAATCAATGGGATTTCAGCAGAAAAAAAGAATAAAAACTTCACCGCCTGCCTGACTGCTGCCCACAGCGCTCTGGGGATGTCAAACAGAGCCCACCTCCACGCAGGGCCGGGGCTCTCCTGGCAGGTTGTGTCCCCAAAGCTGTGAGATACCTCTTCCCAATGCAAGCACCGATTCACAGCGTGCTCTGTAACCCAGGGAGCACTGAAAAGAGAGGCTCTCGCTACCTGTCTGTGGAAGCCTTGTGTGAATCACCAAACTATCACAACAATCCGGAATAATTGGCAGTTTTCCACTTGAAAAACCTATTTTACTTCGCTTGTCTGCTAGGTCTGAAAGGAACTGTTTCTGTACAACATCCAGAATTCCAGGAAAGCCCGCAGCTCCCTTTACACAGTAAGGTCTCAGTTTTCAGAAACAATCTCTACTAACCAGATAAGAGTCCTTTTAATAATTCTGCTGCCTGTATTGCCTTCATTTTCTAACAGTAAACCTGTGCAGCAGCTGCACCACGCGCCCTTCCCTTCCTAATGAACTCCTTAATGAGGCTCACAGCCTCCTGCTGACCTTGGGGCAGCTTCCCTTTGCCCTTCCACCCCCACACCCAACTCACCACCCCACAGCTTCCACAGGCAGCAGAAGCCCCACAGAGCTGCTCCCATAAGAAAACAGGCACTGATGGATCGAACCCAGCATGAAGGGTTTGCTCCCCCACAGCAGCGTAGAGAGGAGGGCACAGGCACTGCTTCCTGCAAAAAGATCACAGACTCAGTGATAACAATCCATCCTCACGCACATGCAGTGTGTTGAAGGTGCAAACACCACATTTGTCACTGCTGTTCTCGGGGCAGAGGTTTTTGGAAGTAGCAGTGGCTCACCGATCAGCACAGCAAACCACAGCCACGGGTTTGTAGCCTACAGCCCAGGCTGCTCTCTGTAGCTTTCCACCATCAGGCAAGCTGCTGCCCTGTCAGTGAGAATCTGAGCACTTGAAGTTTTCAAAGCAGGATTATACATTATTTGAAAATTTCTTCAGCAACTGTAGCACTAGATTTTCTACAAAGCCTAATACTATGTAACTTTTCTAGATGAAACCTCCTTGCCTTACAAGAGCAGATGACAGCACATGGCCTTCTCTCCCCCCTCCTTCCCTTTGCTATTTATTCCATTTTGCACAGAGCATCCCAAATGCAGCAAATTGCCCAGGCTCAGCCCAGCTGCCCAGCACTGCAAGTAGTGCAGCTCCCTGCAGCAGCCATGCAGCACTGCTGCTCACATGGGGGCTGACAGCACAGTGACACCCAGAGCAGCTGCAGGGCCAACAGTAGGGCAGGGTCTGGCTTTATCTGGCATCACACCATAAGACTAATCTCTTGTGAAACAGGTAACCTTCCTGACTGCTAGTCAAAGTGAATCATTTAAGATCACAAAGCAACTTGAATTATTAATTAGTTATGCTGAGTTTTTAAGCATATCTTAGGAAAGATTAGGGCCTTCTGATGCAGTAACAGATTCAGAACAAATTCAGAACTTCTTCCCTGTCTGTAGGAAGCCTGCATGCTTGAGCACATGGCTGTGCAGGACCAGCACAGATGAGGTCAAGCAAAGGAAACAGAACTGAAAATCCTCTTCTCCCAGCCCAGCAATGGATAGGAGGTGGCACAGATCAGGCTGTGGAAGAGCAGCTGAGGGCAAGAGCTCCCTGCTCAGCCCCACAGGTCCCCTGCAGAGGGGCACAGCCACAGCACCCACACAGGGGCCAGGCAGCAAGTGGCAGTGAGGTGCAGGCAGCAGAGCACTGCATTGCTCATGGAAAGTACACCAAGCAGCAAGGGGAGTTAGCTCAGAGAAAGCACACTGAGGTCATGGAGAAGGAACGCTTGGACTACAGTCATTTCATTTAGGAGAGTTTAAATAGTTGCTGAATGACACTGAGAACTACTAAGCTAATTGCCTCGATGACCTTTGGGAAAACGTGTAAGCTAATCATGGGGAGAACAGCAGCAGTGCAGCACACAGGTGGCTGTGGGGAGGGGTGCAGGGGTGCCCCAGGAGAAGGGCTGCAGCTCCAGTCAGGGGCAGCAAACCTCGGGAAGAAGAGCTGGGGGCGCCCTGGGGTTAGAGAAGGCAACAGCCATTGGGGTATGGAGCTACAGCAGCTGGGGTTACACAGCAGCACAGAAGGTCAGGGCACTGCTCCCCCGCGGGCAGCACACGAACCCTTCTCTGGGGCTGGTGCCACAGGGGCAGCACAGCACACAGCAGGCTGCCCTCCGGCTGAGCTGCTGCTGCTTTGGAGGAGTTCAGAATTTGCTCTGAAAAGACATTTCCTTGTTTAGTTTTATCTACTAAAGCTTTCCTTGCTTCAGCGATTATTTGTTAAAAAACAAAGATATTTCCAACTAAACGCAGCTCAGAGAGTTAACCCAGCTTTAAAGTAGGTCTGTAAGTTCTCAGGAGAGCGTAAACTGCTGGTAAACAATTCAGCACTGTTCCAGTAGAATTGTATAAGCAGATTTATGTGTATATAATCAGATAAAAGTGCCAAATATAAGGTGCTCTCAGGCGGTTTCCATATGCAATGTGGATTTCCCCACACCTCCCATGAATGGAAGCACTGTAATAGGAAGGGGCTGCTGGTGCTAATGCTCGTGTGCACCCGGGAGGTTACAAGGAGAGCTTTTGGTGGCAGCGGTTGGGTTTTCTGCACGGCAATTAAACATTTCTCAATCTATGAAATGAAGGAAACAAAGCAGCGTTCGGATGACCCCTTAAACTTCATAGTCTACGATGTTTAAAAAAGGAATGAAAAAATCTTTCATCGTATATTGATGAAGAGCAGCTGCTGCTCCCCCAGCAGTAGTAACTCACGGATCAGAGACGCACGTGGTTTATTCACTTGTTTTCTGATTCCATCAAAAATACACACTTACCATGGCAACCTCTTCATTACACGTCAGGATACAATTCAAGCAGAAAGGGCTTTCTTCAAGAGCCCTCTAAGGTCACTGTTGCACTAAAATCTTTCAGGGACAGAACGTACACAGCTCATGGAGAGAGGTGCTTTGTGACGCTATAAAGCCAACACAGCGCATTACTTTTGCAGAAGCAGACTAACATTTTTCCTTGGGTGGAAGCTCTTCTTCCCCTCCCAAACATGTAGCAGTTCCAGGACGTTTGTAAAGGCTTTTGCATGACTAAAAGACTAAAAAACAGAGGGAAACCATATGCATGTATGCACATGCACCTATATTTATACACCTAATACATACTGGTATATGTTCTAAGGGTTTATAGGTACACAGTTGAAAAGAAAAAAAGAGAACAGCCCATTTAAATTTGCACCTCAACAGACTCTGTGGTGAGAATACCTGATAGCATGCAGACATTCAATCTGGATCTCAGGCTTGCTTTTCCTATGATAACAGAAATGCTGATTTGACCAAGAGGTGCCAGCAGTCCCTGTGCAATGGTGACTGGCCTGGGGCACAACTCCTGCCTTGCAAAGGCCTTCTCAAGAAATGAACACAACGTAGCCCAATGAGATAAATGAGAGGCAACAACTCTGCAGGTGAAACTTCTTTCCACAGAGCATACTTCACTGCAATACAATTAAATAGTTATAGAAAACATGCAGCTGAAGGGATGACAGAACAAACTCCCACTGAACAAAGCCCACTGCTGACAGCAGTCTGCACTCTGATTTACTGCTCACCTCAGTGATGTTATTTATCCATTTGGGAATACATCATCCCAAAGGACTGTGAGATGGTGAGCAGAGCTTACTGCCCCACTACAAACTCCTGTGTGCAGCTTTGCCACTGGGCAGTGCTTGCAGGCACAGCTGGGATGCTGCCTATCCAGCTTGGGGTTCCTCATGTGCTACTCTGCTCTGACAACCAGCTTCCCTTTGCTGACTGCCAGCCTGCACACCAGCCCAAGCCAAGCTGGAGGCTGCAAGCCTGGTTTTGTGTTTGCTTCATGCAGAAAAATCACAGTTCACCTTCCCAAAGCCAAAACCCAAGAGAAAGCAGCATTCATGAAATTCTACAAAAGTTAAAGCAATTTGTAGAACAAGCACGTTCAGATCTGAGATGAAAGGCAAAACCAGGTAAAGGAACGATGCTTCGCTCAACAAGACTCTGCATTTCATAAGAAACTTCTGAAGAAACTGCTCTTTTCATCTTTACAGAAGGAAGACATGTGTCAGCATGGGTGCTGAGGAGGCTCTGAGCAGACAGGCAGGAGCCCTGCAGCACACGGGGCACACTGTGGGATGCTGCCGGCCTGGGACTAACACTGCTGGGTGATGGAGAGAGTAAACATCGTCGTGACAGCTCTCAGTGCCTAAGAAACAGTTTCAGAAGTGGAAGTGGAAGTGTCAGCACCTGAGAGCATCACTAAAACAGTACTACTGCTGAGAAGCCTTCTGCAGATTGAGCTGCATGGCTTCTCCAGATCAAACTCTGTCCAATAAACTTCAAAGGCCTCTTCTGCATGTAAAGCTGGGCATGAAGACTGGGATGTATCTGGGATTTTGCACTGCAGCTTACCAGAAACAAAGGAAACTTAGCCAGGTGTGGGCTAAGGAGCCAGGAGCTCCTTAGCTGTGTGGGTGAACAATGAGGTCACAGCAGGAGCTGTGCCCAACAGGCAGCGGGGTCACAGCAGCAGCACCATCACACACCAAACTACAGTGCTCCATCACAGGCCTCCATTTGGCATGGCCATACACCAGGGAGAGAAATCATCAGCACATCCCTGAGGGTTATGCTAAGGCCACTGCTCCTGTCTGCCATTAGATCATCATTAATTCAAGGACATTAAAAATATATATATATACCCTAATGAGACATAAGCCACAAGCCTTTCTATTGCAAAAATAATGGCTGGATGCCACATTGCTGGGACACTGCAGCACCAGGAGGTGGAGGTGCCCCACACCAGAGCAGAGCTGTGTGGATGAGGGCAGCCTGCAGCGCAGAGCTGCTGAGCACCATAACTGCATTTCAGCCTTTTCTCTGGAATAATTCATCCCTGGCACTTTAGGAAGTCACCAAATGGAACTGAGTAAAGAGAAATAATTGCCTCCTATCCAAATGAATACAGATGCATGATTAACAAGACATGGTATTTTTATAATATTCTCTGTATAAATAGAGTTGCTGCATACAGGCAGAGCCTGTGAATCATTCATTTGCTTTGAGATTGAATAAGCTTCAGCTCTATCAACATGATCATCACCGAAGAAACAAGAGCAATGCTGCAAGAAATTGTTCATCGTGGATTCATTTAACACCATTATTGTTTCAATTAGACAGAAACCAAAATGCGTAACTTCAAATTAATCTAGAAATGACCAGTTTTAGGTGAGGTGTAAGACAGCAATGCTGTCCTAAAATCAACGTGCTGAGCAGTACCTCGTGCTCCTCACAAGGAAGCCAGCAGGAATCTGAGAGAGAACTTCACACACCATGCTGCCCAAGATATCCCACCCAGCTTTCCATGGAAGCCCGTCTCCAGAGCAGCTCCAGCTCCACTGTGACCCCTCCATGCTGCAAGCAGCTCTCAGAGCAAACTGAGCTGTGTGCACTGCTCTGGAGATGGGTTTGCTTTCTGGCTTCATAAACAGCCACCCTGGGATTTGAGCCCAAACATCCCTCCCACAGGGCTGTTGCCATAAAGACTCAGATGTGAGAGCCCTCAAGAGGTAAGGGGTCCAAAGCACCTTTACTCACTCAGCATGGGGGGCAGGGGGAAAACACCTCCCTGCCCCAGGAAGAGATCAGAACCATAAAACTCAGCACTGCCATTTACTTACACCCCTTTATCACGGCGCCCTTAGGCTGCGCATCATGCTGAGCCCTGCGTACTAACAGCTTGGTGCAGCAGCTCCTCTTGCAGGAGGAGCTCTCAGCCCCAAATGCCCGAGCCTGGCTGCTGGCATGCAGCAGCCCAAGAGCCTGAGGAGCCATTGCAAAAGTTACTGGTAGCTGCAAAATGATTAAGAGCACTAAAATATTTGTACGGGAAGCAGTCATCACAACAGGAAACAACTGCAAACTGACCCATGGATTTCTCTAATTCAGCCTGGCTCCAATGATTTCCCATCTCAGTCATTTTCCCTTCTTGGTGACAAGGTTTGCCAGACTGGCACAGCTTCAGTGCCAGCAGAGCAGCATTGCACACTGCTCCAACGCTGGGAAGTAGCACAAGTACAGAGCACAGCACCTCTCCCTTCACCCAACTCCATGCAGCACCACCACATCCCCCCTGCTTTAACCAAAGCCCTGTGGTGAGGGCTGTCACAGCCCTGCCTGCCTGCCCCTTCCAGTTCTGGGCAGGGAGAACCCTGCGACTCCTTAAATCTCAGGATGGTCTTAAATTATTTTCTTAATTAGGCCTTTGAATTTTGTGAAGTTATTTCTGGCTGCCCAGGATTGTTACTCATTAAAAAAGAAAAAACCTACAAGAACCCTTTAGATCTCCAGTGACATACAGTACAATTTTATTGACTTTGTCCTTCTGCATGCACTGCCTGACTCCAGGGAGGCTGCAGAGGGAATTACAAGTCAGGCCAGCACATATTTCCAGTTACAACAACCATAAGAACTTTTAAAAATACATAATTCAATACTAAATGCATCATTTAGAGAAGCCTGCACTAATTAGCTGAGAGGGATGAAGCCGCAGAACAATAGCGGGTACAGAATTCCATACCCACTATTGTTGGAAGGGCCTAAAGAAATGTTTGTGTTCCTCTGGAAGCCCATTTCTTAATTTAAAGAACATCCAGAAATACTCCAATGGATGTTTCCATGGGATAGGGGAACACAGTGAGGTACGGGGCTCAGCAGCCCACAGGGGACTCTGAGCTGTTCTTATCACATGGATTTTACTTGGCCATAAATTAAACTGCTGCCTTATAGTGAGAAAATACCCACAAGCTGAAGTTGGGCAGAACGGAGACAGAGCACTTCATAATGCAGAGGTTGGGAGCCTGGGGGCACAAAGGACAGCACAGCACATAAGGAATCCCAGCTCAGAGTTCCACAAAGAGAAGGAAGAAAAATTAATGAAAAAAATAATTAAGAGATTCTTCTAGAATTAGGGAAAAGTTCCACTCAACTAGCAAACATTACCGCTGTTGTCTGAACGGGGCTCCAAATTCACTTTTTGATGAGTAGGTCTGCAAGATCCCACTCAAAAAATGTATTTTCTCAATAAGGAAAACGAGCGCAGTATATTTTTTTCCATATTAGAAAATTGAGGCCAGCCAATAACTTTCTATCATTTCTAACAGTTATAACCAGCCATCGGGGAATAAACAGTTTATTGTCCAAAATTCTTCACATACAACGTGTCATTTCCTATTGCTCTCAGCTGAGGCTTGAATAAAGCAGCAGAAGTGAGCACTTCAGCAGCTCGAGCACACTAGCAGCAAGTGAATGAGTTAATCCAGCGGGTCATGAACTTGTGCAATTGTTTCTTGCAATGCAGTGAAGCAAAAGGCATTGAGCAACTGCAGCAGAGGCGAGCTGTGGCAGGGGAGCAGGGCAGCAGTGCCAAGCTGCTGGGATGGGGCAACAGCTCCAGGCAGGGTGCTGGGCTTTGGGCTGTGCACAGACCCGGCCCAGGTTCCCCAAGAGCTCCACAGATTGCTTGGAGTGGCGGCCTGTAACAGCTGCCCCGTTACCAAAGCTGCTGCTGTTCTGCTGGCCGCTTCAACTGCTTATCAGAATGGGAAAACGACATTATCTGAGCAGCAGGAATGGACTTTGCACAGCTGAGGACCCCTCTCTTCCACAAGGACTTTACTTCTACCCCCCAAAGGCAAAATAGCTCAGCTGCTTTCTCTTTCAGGATTTTTAAAAAAACATTTATAGTGAATATATGCATGATTGCAGATATGCCAGCTTGCCCTACGTTATCATATTTGTGACCAACATTACCAGATTTTAAGAGAGAGAGAGCATCCATGTGGCATACAGAGGAAAGAGCAGCAGCTGCTGCTCCAGGGCTGAGGCCACAGCACTGTGCCCACAGGCAGGATTGTGAAATGCGAAAGCCCCTGCCTGGAGGACTTCCAGTGATTTTCTATGGGCTGAACTGGTCTTGAGGAAAAAAAGAAAGAGTAAGCCACCAAGAAAATCCCAAGCCTGACTCCACAGCCACGCTGAGGTGTCTTGCACCCACAACTCCTGCGAAGGAGCACACTGAGGGCACACCACAGCTCCTGATGCAGCCCCCAGCTCATGGAACCTCTCCAGCACCAGTGCTCCACAAAGCTGAGCCCTGGGGGCAGCTCCCAGCCCAGGAACCCCCCCTCCTAGAGCAGAGGTGCCTGCACACACCCAGCAGGGCGCTGAGCTCCCATGCTGTAGGCATGATTCTGGTGCTGTTTGATGGGATGTGCACACGCATCCATAAGTTGCAGCTCTCATTTATTTCCCCCTCTCCTTAAATCACACTGTTGTGCCCAATGCACACTGAAAGCAGATTTCAAAGTCATGAAGTCTTCAGAAAATTACATTCTTGTATTCCAGCCAGCCCAACTCAGTTTGAGGGAATATAGTACTTTGATAACATGGTTAAGGCTTAGTGTGGCTGGATGAGTAATAAATTGGCCAAGAAATGAAACTTATTTGAAAACTATCCCTTCAGGAGATAAACTCTTTGAAGAAAGCCTTCTCGTTCTCTAGAACTTACAGAGATAATCTGAACTTCACAACCACCAAGCCAAGAAAGCACCACACCAAAAACCCAAGTTTCTTCTATGTGCTTTCAAAAGCACGCAGAGAAATTGGGGCTAGGCAGCGTGTGACAGCTCTGCCAGGAGTAGGAGACCCTTAAGCAAGGCTCTCAGCAGCAAGAATCCTGCAGATCTCCTCTCCCACAGCAGTGGCCTGGCCAAGTGACGCAGGAGAGAAGCAGCAGAGATGTGCCGCCCGCTCAGCTCCATCACCCCCAGCCCTGTGCCCTGCACCAAGCACTAACTGAGCTTGCAGATCTCTGAGACTCTGGACATGAAGTTCCCAAACCAACCTAGTCCAAAGCAGGACAACCCCATTGTTCACCACTATACACAACCAGGAATCACCTTCTTAACACCATTCTACAGACCGTTTCAATAAGCTTACACAGGTTCCTGAGCCTAGGAGCCAGGCTCCCTACTGTTGGGCACCCAAATAACTTACATCCTGTTCCATCCTCTGCAGCTCCTCAGGTCTCCACTCACACATTCCTGCTCCAAGCTCTTCCCAGAGCCCTTTCCCTACCCCCCCATCCTTTCCCTTTTTATCCAAGCTTGGTATTCAGTTGCCATCAGCTGACCTTCCAGGCCTTCAATCTCTCCTTGATCTCCTTCACCTGCACCTTACAGGTGTATTTCCCTCACAAGGGCTTGCATTGCTCATAGAGAGGAATTAGTGTCTGCCACGGAGGTGGAGCTTCTGTCACAGGAGACAGTATTTTCCTATAGGAAACACATGTATTTATAATTAGAATTTACCTTCAATATCCATTAAAACCACAAAAATGGAGGAGCGGAGGCAGCGTTGGCTCTCTGGCAGCCCCTGCACAGCAGGACACCTGTGGCACATGCTTCTCACCTCCCTGTGCACTGCTGTGTGGGAAGGGATGCAGAACACACCCAGAACGTTTCAAGGCAGTCTGAGAGTCTGACTATGGCTTGGATGCTCATCAGCTTCATTTGCAGGATGCATATGAAGATAAATGCAACAATATATTCTTGGAAGACTATGATTCTGATAAGATTAGGGATGGTAAAATATTGGAGCCCTGGGATTAGCAGCCTGCACTAATATCACAATTGTCATCACGTTAAGGCGACCTCAGGAGAATGGAATATTGATACAACTGTGGTGCGAAATCAAAATATTGTCATTTATAAAGGGGAAAAAAAATGTCCCTGGCGCTCAGACAGCTAGTTAGCGTGAGTGCAGCACATCCAAACCGCAGTGTTAGAAAAGCCCCAAGAGATGTGATATTCTGCAAATGTAACTGCTTAGTAGAGTCAAATAACAAGAAAAAAAAAAAGAAACCCTTTACCACACTCCTCAATCAGTTATTTAGATAACTGTAGGGGCCTTTTGTTCCATCTGCTTTTCCTTTGGTGCTTTTTACTTACTGTGCTGAGAGGGCAGGCTGCAGTGGTGGGGCTGCAGCGCGTCCCCTCTGGGGCTGGGAGGGCCGATGTGGGATCACCTGCTGTGCAAACAGCTCCAGAGCCGTCCTTCAGCAGAGAGATGAAGGGGCTGTTGTCGTGCTGATTATAAAAGGGATGCGAACTTTTGCTCACACAATCCATTATAGAGCTGACAAGCAAGGGAAGAAAGCAAAAAGAGGGCGTGCATCTCTGTGGCTCGAAGGGAAAAAGAGCAAATTGGTATTTTACCCACTGATATTTAATCCAGCCTCAAAGCCTCATTATTACAGTCGCTGGGTACAATTAGGATTACAGTAGTGGGGTCCATGGAGCACACAGTGCTGCGGCCATCCCAGCACTCGCTCTCAGCAGCGCACCGCTGTAAGTGGAAACGCAAACACCCTATGCTCTTATTGAGGTTGCAATTAATGTATTTGGGAAAGGAGCCAATGAAAGTTATTTTTTACAACAGTGAGCCTTTATATAAAGTTGGACTACTTAAAAGCATGCATGCCATGTAAAGGCAGAGAGGGAAGTGTCACGCTTATTTATGAACAGTCAAGCTTGAGTAGGCTTTCATAAAAACTCTCAGTAATGGTTTCTAACAGTGAGGCTCAGCGTAAGGGCCAGAAGTTCATGTCTGCTGAGGGCCCAGGGAAGCACCCTTGAGGCTATGCTCTGGGCGCTGGGACCCATTGAGGCTGTCTGCCAGGACCGGACACCCACAGCTTGGCAGCAGCATCCATCTTCCCCACAGACCATGCCCTCTGCTTCGGCTCCATGCAAAATAAACCCAGCGAGTGCAGTAGTGGCTCCTGCTTGTCCTCCACAATGGGCACCAGAGCACAGCAATGGAGAATGTTCACACCCAGAGGCATCCGGTGTCCCTGGCATTGAGCACATGCAGTGAGTGCCACCCCCACCCCCTGACAGCCGCCCATGGCCCACAAGTCCTCCTTGCCAGCATCCTCACCCCAGCGGGATGTGGGGACCCGCAGCCAGCAGGCTGGGAGCGGCCCCCAGCAGCATGAATCAAAGCAGCACCCGATGCTTGGTGGTACTCTTCGTGTGGAAGTATGTTATTAATATTAATAGAGTCACAATTGGATGAAATGTGTTTTGTGTAAGGAGGATTAACTGTACTCAGATTCAATTGGCCCATTGCAACACAGCGGGGTTTCAAATCCTTGGCTTTGCAGGCAAAGGATGGTTCCCAGGGCTGTGCTTTGCAGGAGGGGCTCCTGTGTGTGGGCAGCCGCAGCTCCCAGTGGCAGCAGGCACCTGCTGGGGGCTGAGAGGGCAGGGTGAGCCTCACCACCCATCAGGAGGAGATGACTGATTTTCTGTCAGCAAAATGAGATCCTCTTCCTCCTCCTTGTCTGGGGTCCAGCAAGATCAACAAAAAACTCCAACAGACCGCGATGATGGGCTTTGCACGGCGTCACTTTGTGGTTTGCTCCAGCAGAATGACACACTTAGGTTGGGACAGGGAGGCTGTGGGACTTCCGAGGAACAGGGCCATTTTTCAGAAAAAAGGATGTTTACCTGCGCTTTCTCTGCTGCTAAGGCAACTAAAAGACAGTGCTGTTCTTTGTTTTTAATTGAAGTTTTTAGCATTCATCTCAGTCGCTGTACTGACTTTTTAATACATGAATAACTGTTATAAAGCGCCGATATTTTGTACTGCCTGCTCTGCATTTACTCACTGCAACTTGCAGAGCTCTCTCCAGCGATCTGGGCTGCGGGTTTCCAGCAGTGCCGTGCCACATAATAAAACATACCAAAGTAGGGCAGAAACCCCCTGCAAGAACCCGCTGCATCCTGAAATGAGTGTGTGCACAGCTCAGAGCAGGCTTTATCATTAATGCTTACAGTACTCACGTATAACAAGGAACCTACAGCAGTTCAGAGACATCCTGTGAACATTAATTCTCCGAATGCCCCCTAATGCAGCCAAGTATCACTTTCTTTCTTTCAAAGTGCGGAGATTCATTCGTGAGGATCAGCCCCCACTGCGGCGATGCGCTCCAGCTCAGAGCCCAGCAGCCCCTGGCTGCACAAGGTGCAATACGCAGGGCTGCCCTGCATGGCTGGTGGTCTATGGGGGCAGGAGGGGTTTGGTTGGGCAGTGCTGCCCACTGGGACGTGCAGGGCAGGCGGCACCGCACAGAGAGCAGCCAATGCTGGTGGGGAGCTGAGCAGCAGAGCATGCAGAGCGCAGCACACGGTGCATTTACAGGGACCTTTCCCTTTAAATATTTTGCATACTAAATTTTAACTAGCTTCCCTCCCTGCACACACACCAACAAATAAATAAACTCTGTGAACCGAGTCAGCCATCGCTCCAATCAGTCCCAGCTGTTATTTCCCCTGCTCGTCCTGTAAGGCCCAGTCGGCAGCACTCAGCAATGGGTTACACATGGCCTCGTGCGAGGAGACATGAAATAATTGCTTCAATCTGAATGAAGAGGCGCTAATTTTGTTCATGCATTATTCAGAATGACAGGGACATTTCTGTAATAATTCCTGACTTATTCAATATTCTGGAGAATGATGGAGAAAAAACTACATTTGCAGCCACTGGAGACAGAATGAACTCCTTTGTGCTGAACCTCTTCCTATTTTTCTTGTTTGTTTTTAACATTTCCGCATCAGAATTTATAGATGCCACTTTTACAGCTCAGATTCAGTCTGACTGCAGGTGTAAGAAGGACGCTCTGTAAGGCAATGTGACCTATGCTGATAGCTGGTGTCACTGGAGGATAAATGACTTTTTCATATTTCTTCTTCCACTGTTTATCTCAGAAAGAAGGAAAAGGTTTCTTTGGCGCCTCAGCAAGTAACACATTTGGCAAAGGACTCTAAGGAACTCAGTTTGGAGAGGACACCTAAGATGTCAGTGATCAGATGCACCATGGGCTGTGTGCCCATGGACATCGCTGCTTAGCACTGCCCAACATTAAATGCTGTGTTCTGTTGCAGTGGGATAGAGGGAAGAATTAAAACCTTAGATGAATTTCTTCGTATAAGCCTCAAAAGTTATACTGGTGACTGAGCAAGATTTTCTTCTCAGATTTTCTGTGCTTTAAAGAGCTTGGGCAAGGAACAAAGAATGAACTAATTAGACTCAATGTACAGTTACTGTTACAAAAAATAATGTTCAAAAAGTATCCAGAAATAGCCTGCTTGTGATGAAAAATGCTGATTTCTATGTGTGTGAGTGAATAAACCTGAACAGCCCACGAGATCCGACAGCTGCAGCCACCGGAGCACGGCTGCCTGCTCCTGCCTCCATCCCATTCACAGAGCAGGGCTCAGGGCAGGTCAGGAAGTGCAGGAGGACACGAAGATAAAGTATGCGGAGCCTATTTACAAGTACTTCCCTTTCCTCGCATCCTTATCTAGTTTCAACAACCCTTATCAGCATGAAATTCCCACCGCCCTCAGAGGCCGCAGGCAGGGAGTGAGGCAGAGCGGAAGGGGATGCTGATGGGGAGGGCACTGCTCTCGGGCAGGGGATGCTCTCCAGGAAGGGATGCTCCTGGGGAGGGGAAGTCCTGGTGAACAAGTGGGTGCCAGAATTTAAACTCGAAATGAGAAATTAGCAAATGAATCAAAGGATGCACAGCTCAGTTTTGTCCCGTGGGTAAGCTAGGAAAAGATACACCAGGTTGTCTGGTCAAACCCAGCCAAAAGGAAAGAGCCAAAAAGCTGAGCAAAACCAGAAAAATGAAGCCCTTTCTCAAAACCTCAGTTTTGCAGAACTGCTTATTAGGCATCAGACACTGGCCTGAAAAATAAGACTTTTCTTTTCATAGCAGATCTGTGAGTTGGCAGATGCCTGCCACTGCTGTACCCACGTGGCACCAGGTGCCACTCCAGCAGTTCTCAGTGACTAATTACAGCCTTTGCAATTACTGCAGTACTACTCCGATTATTCAAAACAATTACGTTTTGTTCACGGACTGCTGAAAACTTACTCTGCTTATCACACTGCTGCCACAGCCGAACAACAAAGAGATGGAGGGTGACCCACATTTTTCACTCGAGCAGTCAGATGGCCCTTCAACTAGGAAAGCTCAAGAAACTTCTGTAAGGGAATGCACGGCTTGTAACATCTCCTTCCCATCAGCAGAGCTTGCTCACACAAGCTCAGTGTTCGCTCAGTGCTAGAAGTTCACTAGAAGTTCTCCATGGAAAATGTGCAAGCTACAGGAAGGCGAAGCCTGCAGGACTGAGCGGTGTCTCATGGACAGACCACCCAGCTGCGAGGGCTCTGAAATGTCTGCTCTGATGCATTTCCCAGTCATGAGTATTTTACTGCAATTTAAGGGCTGAAGTAAAAACAACATATTGTCTTAAAACCAAAAGAAACTTATATGTTGGATGAGTCTTGGAAACAGAGCTAACGGAATTCATGAAATTCATGATTTTTTTGAATTCATGCAAAAACCTGAGCAGAGCATGAACAGAGCTCAGCTCAAACTGCATTTTTCTACAGTTCCTACCCTCTGGAGCCAGTCCATGCAGCCCGTAATGTGGGACAACGGCTTAGTCCCAAATCTAACCCTTATGCTAGCTAGTATACACTGGTTGGCTCCAACCTCAAACACAAGCGCGTGTTGGGTAAGGAATCAGCTATGCAGGACAGTCTGTGAAATGCTCCGAGTACAACAGGCAGTTTTGTATAGCACTCACTGAAAGCAAGCCAGACATTCTTCAGGAACGTATACGCAGCTATTCTCAGTTCCCTGGCCCTGCCTGAACCTCCGGTGTGTGCAGAGCGATGAGCCCTGGCGCTGGGACAGCCTGCTGTGCCATGTCTTCATGGCTGTGCCATGTCCCTGCAGCTGTGCCGTGTCCCCGTGGCTGTGCTGTGCCCACATGGCTGCAAGGGGAGTGGGGCATACCAGGCCTGAGCTGCCACAGAGGCTTCTTTTCCATGAACAGCCCCACAGCAATCTCTGGGTGCATGATGCAGCTCTGAGCCATCACCTGGTGATGCCGAGCCCTCCCTGCGTGGCTCCAGGATATGCAGTTCCTGTTACAACCAGGTGCTATTGCTGCTCATCTGGCCTTGTTTCCTCACTCAGCTGAGGAAAGCAGTCCTATAGATTTGCCAGGTAAGGTTTTATTCCTTTAAAGAATAGATTCAAAAAGCCATCTGGAGTATTTTTTTAAAATCAGATCGAACTCCTCCAGCTGTTGTGTGACCTCATCCTTTATTAATTTCTGTAGACTTATATTTACCATTGAGATCAACCCTACAAGTGCATAATTTCCTGATTTCTCTCCAGCTCCTTTATTAAAGATCGGGGTTAGATATCTGCTCCCCTCGAGTCCCCCGATAACCCTTCCTTCTCCCACAGGAGTGGTTAAGGAGCGGATGATGCATCACACATTCCTTTATAGCAACAATAATTGTTCTGCTTCGGCACTGACTGTGGTTACACACTGCAGTTTTTCTGAAATTGTTTTCCTCCTTTCTCTTATTGCTAAGGAAGATATTGGCACCAAAATGTGATTTGAGAGCTCATGTTCTTATATTTTCCCATACCTGTCAGCACAGTGATGGCACCACTGACATCTGTGTAACCGAATCCAGCACTATAAACAGGAAGCAGAAGTGACAGCAGCAATTTCAATAGGGGCTTTTCTTCTGCTGAAGCCATTATTTCAGACAGGGCGTATAAATCACACTGTGTCTGGAGTGCTCAGCTTCAGGTTGACGGCAGTCCTCGGCTGTGCCCTGGCCCTTTCCCTCCTGTCAGTCTGGCTGTTTTCCCCGAGGCACGTTTGGAGCCGACAGTTCTGTTCTGGGGGGAGGAAAATGGGGTGGTGACAGTCATTAAAAAGACAAAAAGATTATTTTTGTGCCTGTCATGGGACATCTGTTCCTACAGAAGCTATTTGTATGCACTCTGCTCCTGGGTATGGTGTCAGTTCTGCTCACCAGGGTCCCCCCTGCCTTGGGCAGAGCCCCCTGTGTCCTCATGGAGGTTCCTCCAAAGCTCCTCCAATCCTCAGTGTGGGATACACAAAACATGAATCAGGGCAAGCGGGCTGCAGCCCTGTCAGCAGGGAAGGCTGCATCAGGAACACAGAGATGGGCTTCAACGTGTCCATGGGCATAAAGTTGGGTGGTTTATAAATATTTGCATCCTATAATTGTCTTCAGGATAGATCAGCTGGGTTAAACCACACTGGGGCCGTTCGTCTGTGAGGAACAGCAGAATTGTTAACAAGTTTCATTTCCACCACTCAAGCAGCTAATGGGCCATCTCAGAGTCTGATCACACTTGTGCTTCCCAATGGCACTTCACCAGGGAGCGCCTCTAATCTGACATGTTCTTTCAGCACTGTCTGTGGGAAATGGCTTTCCAGGCTGTCTGAAGGTTCTGAGATGCATCTCAGTGGTACGAGATGGGACTCTTGAGGGATGGGAAGCAAAGCATGTGGCCCTCACTGGTGGGCTGAGGAAGAGAAAGCAAAGAGCTGAGAACGGTGCGGGTTTGGCTCCTAGTCTGAGAACTTCCTGGGAGCAGGGAAGGCAGTGAATGGGGTTGGGTCAGAGCATCCAAATCTTCATGTTTTTCAAAAAGTTCTTCTCAAGTAGTGAAGCTGCACCTGGATTTGCATTTGATGGTTCATTTTGATTTTAATGAATCAATTCCAAACACTCCCTGGTCTGAGGAGGAGAGCAGGGAAAGTAGCAGCCCACAGAGCTTTCTTGAAGGCACAAGATAGCGACTTAGGATACGATCAAATGTTTAAACTTTCTTCTGTATCTATCCTCTGTTGGCTAGGAGGTACCTTTTCAACATTTGAACCATGTTTCAAAGTATTTCAACACATTACAGAGGACTGCAACAGAAGAAGAGAAGAAGCTTGGGGAAAAAATGAGGGCAACACTTCCCTATAGGTTACATAAACTATGATGCATTTTTGCATTTAGGTGCCAAAGTCAGAGGGATATCAGCCTGAGATCCTGACCCCAGGAAGGGTTGGGTACCAATGGTGGGACTTGGGCTCAGTGCCATTTCAGAACTCCTACTTCAGAATGAATGAATAACCACCAGAACCTATCCAGCTCTGATAGCAGATTTGTTTCTTTCTAATACGTCATAGGAAAAAAAGATGCTTATCCTAAGCAATACTGAAGGCCCTCGCTTCTCAACATGCTGGGGAGCATCATGTTTAGCACCTTTCTATATTTTGAGCACATTTAATCAATATGGGACTTCACAGCTGAGTGCTAAAGCCTGTCCCCAGCGCTCGGTTGCCATTGGCCTCATCTCCAACCCGGAGAGGACTCTGTGCTAAATGCTCCACTCTGACTCCGTACATCTTGGCCCAGGCAGAGAAGACTTGTTGATGTGGTTGTGGAAACACAATGTGAGGTAGGGGATGAAATACCAAGGGAAGATTGGAGGATTTTAATAATGCCTATTTTTATATCTACTGGATGCCAACCATCTGAGCTAATAGAATATAATTGGAAGACTAGATTTAGTCATTTTCTTTATTATTAGGTCTTGATGTACTTCTGTCAACTCCAAAATACTCATTACATGTAATTAGGGAGAAGATTAGAGTGCTGTTAAGATGCAGAATAATGATGCAGCTCAACAAGGGCCGGTGGAAAAAACAACCCACTTAGGAAAATGTCTCAAAAGTGCTGAACAGAAGAGGGCATTTAAAAAAAACAGGGAAGATGAGAGCTGGTGCTAAATAATAAAGACGAGACTTTGAAGCGGGAGAGAGTTGATACGCGGAATCAAAGCATTTGATGACTATTCCTCCCTCTAAAATGAATCCCTTGTGTTTATTTGGATGGTTGAAGTAACATCAGTGAGATAATTCCCAAAGAACCACCCTCTGTGTCTTTTTCATAAACTCCCACCCTAAATGGCATAATTAATTTCACAGTTGTATAGAGGAATAATAAAAAAAATCCATCCTTCGGGAAATAGGTGGTAATTTCTATCTGATAGAAATTGTGATTAGACACAGCATATAAAACTTTCTGATAATTTATTCGCCAGAAATTGCCATATTATACCTATCAGGGGGCTGGTGATATGAAACTTAACAAGCTGATATTTCACTCTGATTTCCTTGAGCGTGGTCCAATTTATTAAATCAAAATTGTAGATTAGCTTTAATATGAAAAAAGATTTTTGTATTTCAGAGTAATGTATGTCAGAACTCAAGGAAGAGATAATGGCACAGCTAATAGAAATTAAGCTGTAAGTAGAGCTGAAAGGCAGATAAAGAAGCAAGGGGAGATTTCTGAAATTTTTGAAAGTTTCTGTGAAACTGTGGATAAAAGACAAGGAGACCAAGCCTGCATCTGCAGCACCGCATCACACAGCGCATCACAGGGTGCTGCCAGCATGGAGATCTATTTCTAGTTCCCTCATCAGCTCCCCATATGACAGTAGAAGAATTATTTCAGAACTGCATCCCTTTTCCAACCGATGCACCTTGAATAGCAGAAGAGCTGCTTAAAGCCAGATGCAGGATCCCTGCCAAACACGGCCCATCCCATTGCAGCACAGCAGCCCCAGAACCACTGCAGGTGACGCCCCCAGCACACTGCTAGCAGAGCCTGCATATGTTTTTTTGTTTGGTCGCTTTTGTTTTTGGTCACCTGGGGCTATTTTGGGAGGTCTGTGTATTTGCTTATCCCTCAGCAGAACGCAACTGGTAAGGAGAACTGGGGCCAGAGGGGGCCAGGAATGGTGTGACAACCACTGGGGACCCCAGGCGCCCTTTGCTTTCCTTCTCCAAATGCGCAGAGCAGTGGGCACCATCTGGCTTGCCTGCCTGCAGCTGGAGAGGGAAAAGCACGTGGGCTCTGCAGCAGCGCAGGAGGAAGCAGAGTGTGATGGCATTGATGATGATCACCACATGAAGGAAGTGGGGCTGGGGATGAACCAAAGTGCTTCCAATTAACCCCAGAATGGGCCCAGTGGGGCAGTGGTTGCCTCGGGATGGAGCAACAATCCAATGCCCCCAGTCCATAGTGCAGAGCACAGCCTGGCACGGCATGGCATGGCACAGGGACTGGGCAGGGACTCGGCTGGATTCTGCTGCAGCGCAATCAATCCCTGTTGTTTATAAGTATCTGTGACTCACAGACATTTTCCCCACTCCTTAATTGCCAGTTTCCTGAGAAACCATTTCAGTCAGCCAATAGGATGCAGAATTATGACTTAGCGACTGGATACAATTGGGAAAAATAAATACGGCATTATTGGTAAATTGAACAGCACTTTTCTAAGTACATCACGTATTTATAAACAACACACAGATCTGCAGGCGCTGAGGAACCCCTTGGTCTCACTGAAGAAGGACTGGGATGGGAGGACAATGATGGGGAAAAGCCAAAGGGGACCTGGCTGCACGAGGGCTACCCAGCACCCCAGCCTGGCCACCGACTGTCCGGATTTGGGTCCCATCTGCAAAATGGGACCAACAGGGTAGGATTCTGCCAGAACAGCTGATCTGGACTCAGGTTTCAGCACTGATCCCCATCTTTCCCAGGGCTCTGCTCTGCCCATCCCTCTCAGTGCCTCTCCTGCCCTACGTACCCGGGCATGGGGTGGTGCTGCAGAAACCTCCCTTGCTTTTCTCCATCCCGGTTTGAGCCTTGAGTATCCCAAGGCATTCTGGCTTTCTAAGTGCCCTTGTGGGCTGGTGCTGTGATTTTGATAAACAAATTAAAATCTTTGGAGAAGCTGCTATATTGTGTTATTATTTTTATTACTCTGTATTGCTGTAAAAGTGATGAACGAGGTCTAAATAATAGAGATAAGACAATCTTCATCTCCAGTATTAGTCACCGCTCAATTACAGCTTCATTCAAAGCCATTAATTGGTAGTAAGAAATAAACCTGTGAAGCACAGCACGCTGTCTCCTTTATTCTCTTAATACATGATTGTGTTTAGGAAGCCTGAAAGTCTTTATTAGCAATCACTTAGTAAAACCACTCTAATAGTTGTTAAAAGGCTAGGAAACACAATGCCAGTTAATTTGGGGTGATATTGTAGGGAACTAGGGGAAGGAATATAAAAAGTATGATGGCATAAAAGAGAACAGTAAGTTGGACTGAAGCAAACCGCCTCAAGAGCGTTTTGCATCCTTCCATTTACTCCAGCATAGAAATCTTGTATCGTCCCGTGCTGAAGAAAAGGTCAGGAAGCAGCCTGGTGAAGTGCTGTGCAGACAGGCACAAACTACAGATGGATGTACGGGTTCAAATTTTTCAAACCCAGAAAGTAAATCAAGATGAAAACAGTCCCACAGCATCAGAGAACCTCAGACTTATGAAAACCAGAAAATCACAAGCTGAGACATTTCTTGCTCAAAGCCCTGCAAACCATGAGACATGTTTCATATTGCAGGCAGCGAGCGGCAGCCCGGCTCCCAGCGCCCGCGCTCAGAACCAGACCCAAGGACAGAAATGGGGCACGGAGAGCAGCAGTGGGCACAGAGTCAGGGAACGTCCCGCATCCACACCTCGTCCTGCAGGAGAGCCAGGGAATCCCTGCCAAAAGCTAGACAGCTTCAGGAGCCAGCGCTGGCGTGATAAGGAGTGGAGCGGACAGTGCGGCATTCCCAGGATAACTGCAGAGCCTCCGTTCTTTCCACAGCTGACGAACGCATGCAGTACGTGCACGGCGAGTCCCGGCCGCGCCGCTCTGACCGCGCTGTGCCAACCATGGGGCTGGCAGCAGTGCCAGGCAGAGCAGTGCTGGGCACCCGATCTGCGGCCGTGGGCAACCCTGCACCGCCAGCTCACGGGATGCCGCCCGGCCCCACTGTGGCTCTGCTCAGCCAGGACAGAGCTGGGACCGATGCAGAGCCGTGGAGAGCTGCGCCCATATCTAAATAAACACCTCTGTTCCTGGAAAACGTTGTCGAAGGGGATATTAAAACTGTCTCTTCCAATTCTGCCCTGGGAATCTTGAACCGGTCTGTCAATAAGGCCACATAATAATAATCAGATGTTTCAGCTTGGCCTAGATAAATGAGCTACGGGAGAGAAGCCAGTCTGCTTTCATTCATGGAAGTTAGATGCCAGCTGGGAATGAAGAATGATGATAAAAACCAAATCTTTTCAGTTTTATCTAAACCTTAAAATTAGGAACCAAACCAAAATATATGTTCTTGGGCAGAGCCTTATTTAGTTAGTTTAGGTTTGGTTACAGAGGTTGGAATGAAACGGATGCAGATATTTACTTAGCATAAAATTGCGTCCAGTGATGTCAAGGAAGGAACCCCTGCAGCCACACTTCCCCAGCACCTTTCCCAATTCCTCAGCACTGCACCACAGAGCTCAGCAGCACCACCCACCGCCATCCGACCCATAACATGCATGAGCACTTGGCCTCTCTGCTCCTAGCGTGCAAGAGTATGGATCATCTACAGTTAGGTGGAGGCAGAACCTCATTGTAAAGCAGGTCGATGCGTTCTGTGACATTGAATTTTGTGAAGGTTTGTTTCAAAGCTGTGTGTGTCTGATATCAAGTCTTTTATTTCACTCTGATGCTACAGGCGGTGAATAGGCTGGGAGGGCCACCCCCATAGCACGGCATGCGGTGTATTTCCTGCCACTGATGTCACTTTCATTGGCACCCAGAGCTGAGTGGGCAAGGGCTCCCCGAGCAGCAAAGGCTTGCTGGAGAACTGAGAGGAAACTGAGAAGAATGGGTTCTGAGAATGGTATCCTAAGAGATTTTGAAAATACCCATTAAAGCAATGTCTGTGTTGTACGTGGATACCTAAGCCTGCAGCCAAATAGTGATGATGACATGTACTGGCAACCAGCTATTCAGTAAAAACACATCAGAATTTGTGCTAATCTCATTATTTAATTGCCTTCTGTCTTTAGATTTAGACTGAATACAAACAAGCAAACAAAAGGAATCGCTGCGGAGCTCCAGGGTTAGTGTAAACTCATGATCAGTCACTGAAGGAATTTGAGCAATCCAGGTGCACCAGAAATATGTTTTATGTTTACTGCAGATGGGCTGAGGGAAGGTTTATATTTGCAATAAATGTTTAATGAATACAGTAATTTCGGATGGGCTGACGGCCACGTGGAGCTGTATGAGGCTCTGCCACTCGGATCTCACCCAGGCTTGAGCCCCATGCTGGGTGCACAGACAGCTTTTGCAGAAAGCAAACTTCATGCAGAAGATTTTAAATTGCCATAAAGATCCTGATAGTGCCTCAGATTGTTTACTTTAGCTAAAATAATTGTTTAGTAGTTGTAGATTAATATTATTTATTACCATTTCACTGAACCCTGCAGGACCAGATCCTGTCCTTCTGTTACTGTGCACAGAGCAGCCTCCATCCCCTACAAACCCTGACATGAACTGCATGCAGAATCTGGCTTGAGCTCTGAGTTGTAGCTTGCAACAAGAACTGTCTTTTTGGCATTCTGAAGACTGAAGAGAGCAGCAGTTTGAAATTATCATCCATCACACAGGAAAACATGCAGCTATAAATCTGAAGGAGAAACCTCCAGGCATGAAGCTGCACAAACATTTTGGCTGAAATCCACCATTAGGACCGTCAGAGTAAATATTAAAAGGAGTTCTACATGCAGCTAACGTATCTGTTTAGATTTCTTCTGCTGAAGACGCATATTGAACAGTGAAATGGGATCTCTGAAAACATTTTTGCTCTAATAACTTTATAAACTCTGCTATATATTGTATGTATGACGAGTTGGCCTAGAACTACTTCTGTGGGAGATTACTGGGAGAAAACATTACCATATGTCAGTAGAATGGCAGCATCCCATAGACACTCAAGAGGATCTCAGGTTTAACCTAGCTCTTATATTTATAACGTGGCAATGCTTCCATACTTCATATACGGTACCCCTGCTTGTACAAACAACATTATGGCAACGATTGTCAAAGACACTTACAGGATTCCAATGAAAATAAAAGTAATTTTCCTCTTCCATATTTTCTGAACACGCTTCTGCCAGCACGGCTCTGCTGGGGAGCGATGGCAGCCCACCATCCCTGCGCCCTAAGAGCTTTCCTGGTGTGAGCCCGCGTGGCCGCTCTGCAGAGCTGGCCTTCCTGCAGTGCCTTCAGACACCTTGGCCACCACGAAGCACGTTCAAGGGCTCTGCAGCGTCCCCCAGACATTTGGAGTTCGCTGAAAGAGTTCTCAGAAGAAAATAATTTCCCTCCTATCGACATCTGTGCTCTCCTCCTCGCTGCTCAGCCCGGCACCACCCCTGCTTCAGCACATCCAACCAACGGTGTGGGAGGCGACTGGGATCACTGGTTCTGAGCACTGCCCACCAAAGGCAGTTCAAACTCAGGAAAACAGCACCTAAATACAGCCAGCAGCGTCACCGGGGGCCTGCAAACAGTGACTGCTCCCAACAAATGCAGGTGGAAAATCTGAGGAGAAACTTCATTTTGTAAGGAAAATAAACGGTTCCCTGCTCTAGTAGGAAAGTCTTTAAAATAGATCTCAGTATTTTCCATTGGCACGATCGAGATCGATACGGCTGATTTAATATCACTAATTAGTATCTGTTCATTTTTAATCAAATGAAGTTAGAGGCTGGAAAATGTTTCTGCTGTTTATTTGACCTTTCTGTGCAAATTCTATCAGTTCCCTGAGGACAGAGCATCTACTACTGGGGCTGCAGGAACAGCTTCGTTTTGTTTCCTTGGAGAAATAGCTCTGGTAAATGGCCAATGAATGGGGATGAAGAGCTACGCTATTTTCATCTTCAGGTCCTGCAAGGAGGCCAAGCTGACGTACCCCAGGCAGTCGGTGCTAATAGCCTGTCTTTCAGTGTTTCTATATGAAGTGATTTCACTTTGTGACTGTGGTGAGGTCTAGTCTGGAAAATTAATTTGCGTTTCTAGAAATAATTGTCTGTAAGTGCTGAAAGAGCAGACAAACGGAGGCCACGTTTCTTGTTTCCTGCGTAGATTTTCTGTGCTTAAGACGGCCTTCTTTCCTACTTCCAATTTATTAAAACCCTTTATCTAAAGATGAGGGCAGCCCTGTGAACTGCCTGCGGCTCCCAAACCGAGCAGCACATGCACTGCCAGCACAGCCCTCAGCTGGGGACCCACTGCAGCCAGGAGCACTGCCTGGGGACAGCAGAAGCCAAGTGGTGGTGAAAGCCAGGGGACACAGCCCAGCACAGCGGAGCCCCGGCCACATCACCCCTGCAGGAGTGTTTTTAAAGCGGCACCCAGCGCTTGTCTGGTTTTGGTGCAAATTGTTTGTGAAAGTTGTAAATTTTGAAAGAAATTCGAAAATTCCAACCCTGCCTTTTCCCTTCCCTCTGGAAGGATTGCTCCTCATTGGGAAAGAGTTTTTCTGCCTCACGTCACTCTTCTGTGACACAGACCTCAGAGTGGGATCTGATGCCATAGCTGAGGGCTGAGCAGGGCTGTGAGCTCTGATCCGTGCCCTGACCTAACGCCAGGGTGAAATAGTTTGAAGCACAGCTTATGATACCAAACCTGCAGGCTGGCAGGGCAGTGTGTGTAGGTCCTGATCCTAAAACACCGTTGCTCCTAAAAACTGGCCTTGTATTCCCTGTGATGTGGAGGCAATGAGCTGTTCCTCTGGCCTGAAGCTTTCGTGTTACAGCGCTTGTGTTGTGGGTAACCATAGAGAACGTGCAGCACCATTTCCCACTGGTGGCTGTTTCTAATTACAGATGTGCTGGCCTTATTGCACAAGCTTTAGATGCATGCTGCACAGATGGGATGCTGGAGACCAGACTAACAAATGTCAGTTTCCCATCATTTTGGTGTTTCTATTTGCTCAGGTTCATTTAGAGTAAGTGAGAAACCCAGAGAACGGTGCCTCTCCACATCCATGTGTGAGAGACAAAGGGAGTTGAGAATTAAGAAAACCCACACTCTGCTTTCTCCATGATAATTTCAAAGTGCAGGGGTTGTGTTCATCTTTCCTCAAGTCCACCCATGGATTTTGGTGTCCAGATGGTGGTTAAGATCCACAGAGGGCATTTGTGTGGCAGGGGCAGCAGGGGCTGCCGTGCTCCATCTGCATTCCCACATCCCTGCCTCTCAGAGGAACCAAGAGCATCACCGGCAGCCGATGCTGAGGTGTAGGTGGGCTCTGTACTGCTCACAGCACACCCAAGAGCTCCTGTGAATGGATGGTGGCTTTTCAGCCAGTTTGTAAAATAGCTGGCTTCAACAACAACAACAAAAATCGACAAAAAACTGTTGACTAAACACTGCAGCCTCTTTTCTACGTGTACGAACATGTACTATAGATGAGCAAATGGTTTAATTTGTACCAGACCAAACAGCATCAGCCTGTGCCTCTGCTGTCAGTCTCCTCATTAAAGCTGCTTCATCAGTACCAACATGCAACAGAGCCAGTGTTTTTGCACTGCCCCAGTGGCATGACCTTATGTTCTTTACCTTGTCTCAGCTTCTTATTTACCTTGGCCCCAAATCCACATCTTGACTGCTGCTGCTTCCACCTTGCAGCATTCTCCTACTCCGGAGCTGCCTGCACTCAGCCCAGTCCATGAATGCTGCTCACAGCTGGGACCAGGACCAGGACCAGGATTGGGACCAGGCCCCTCCTGCAGAGCCACAGGGCAGTCCCTGCTGTGACTGCACACACTGCATCAACCAACACCACAAACCCAAGCTGCATTTCAAGGGCAGCCGCTGCTGTGCTTTGGTATTTTTACTTTTTTTAAGCAAATCTGTGAAGACATCAGGACTTCAGGGCTGTTGCTGATCTGGGAACACCCAGCAAGGATTGCATTTTCTGATTTGAGGGAGAGGCCCCTGCAGCTCCTAGCAACAGAGAGCATCTCTGCAACTCGGGAGCAGCCCAGCTCTCCCAGCACACACATAGGGAGCAAACCAAGCTCAAGAAGCCCTTGGCTGCGTGCTGCAGCCCCTCTGAAGTCACCGCTTCGCTTTCTGTCACTTTTCCATCACAAGGAGCTCACAATATGCTGCTGCTTTGTGTTTTCAATTAAATGCAGTCAAATCTTCCATCAGTTATTTCCGTTGGCAGCCCATGCTACTGTCCCAGATTTCTCCCTGAGCACTCTGATGCTGGCACAGATGACAACTCATTTCTCACTTGAGCACAGAGCCTAAATACACTTTACATGGTGCAAAGTCCACAGTTTGTCCTCAGCTAAACATAAAATTAAAGAATGACCAGAGAAAATGATGAACAGACAGCAATATTTTCAGTTGGCTTCCAAACACACGAGAACCATCCAAAACCCACTGTCTTTATAGCATTCCCTTTCATCCAAGATGGAAGAGAAGCACCTCTACCCAGAAGATGCTCCACTCTCTTTTCTGCACGGTGGTACAGAAGTGGATTTTTAGGTGTCTTTCGATCATCCAAATGAAGACATCAAACAAGTTAAGGATTTCTGTTCCTCAGAGCTGTCACTAAGAGAAATGTAATGGCTCTGGAAATAGGGAACAAGTGAATTGCTCCCTTTCTTGCAAGAGATTAAATATACGCTATCCAAAAATAGCTAATGTACATACTTTTCTCTGGAAAATTGAGACAACTTCCAAAATCAAAGGTGTCAGCCAGGGATAGAATTGATGCTGCAGAGGCAGCACAGCCAGTCAATGGAGCTGTGAGCACTTTTCATAGCAAAACATCTCCAATTTTGGGTATGATCACGAACCCAAACTTCACTCAGGCTCACAAAGCTTCCAACCAAGCTAAGCCATATAAGAGTGAGCTTCAGCAGGATGCTGCCAAGCTGTGGAGCTCAGTCCTTAGCAGGTGAAGAAGAATTAATTGGCTCAGTGCTTTTTGGAAGCTTTCCTTCAGCCCCCTGTGAGCACCTGGCTGAAGAGGAGGTCATTGGGTCCCTCTGCACAGGGTAAAGTCAAACCATGATTTTGCTAAACCTTAACGTGAGGCTTATGGACAGAAAGTCACACATTCGCTATGCGTGGCAGAAATTGGCAGGTATCTCCAGCATGTAGAAAATTTAGTCATTCACAGAATATATTTACGGTTGCAGGGGACAGTAACTATTTCCAGACAGGTTGATGATTAAAAACTTCCCTTTGCAGAGGCGTCTTCAGCCTGAGAAGAAATGCCATGGCTGCCTCGAAGAGCTGGCAGCAGCTCATGGCTCTGCACGGAAGGATTCACTGCAGGTAAAGCCCTGAGCAGAGTTGTCCCAGACAGGGACTGCAGACCCCATGCAGCCTAAGCCACCTCTGGCTTCCAGGAGGTCTCATCCTCTTCCTCAGCACTACTAAGATGTGTATAAAACAGAAAACTCTTCCCACTGCCCATTTCTCACCCGAAGCTACAGCTTTTAGCGACCACACAACTGCCACAGCTACTAGCACAGATGCCACACACACAGAGCAGAAATCCAGGCAGGGACACAGAGCAGTGAAATACCAGGACCGAGAAAAACGTCAAAAGTTTGATCCAGAAGTGGTTTCAGTCAACCTTCCATTTGGTTTCCTCATTTCTTTCCCCCATACTTGTGCCCATTGCTGCTCTGGCAAAACCAGCATGTTTGCCAGGGTTCAGAAAGGGCAGAAATCAGGTGCCTGGATGCAGCTGCGTGATGGTAAGCAAATTGGGTGGGTTTTGTTTTTGAAATCTGATCTTGTAAGCACATGTTTGGTACAGGTCCTCCTGCTCCCTACAGCAATAGAGGGAGGGCAATAACAGACCAAAGAGAGCAATCACTGTAAAGAAGTCAGAAAACGGCGCTGCTTGTAAAGCGCTGCTCACTGCTCAGGGGTTCCACAGGCTTTCAGAACCGTAAGATTGCTCTGGGATGGGAAACCAGCCCTGCTGCTCTCATGTGATCTCAGCTGGAAGTCCACGAAGGTCAAAGAAAGAGCCATGCTGGATGCAGTGCACTTAGACGGGACTTGATTTAGAAAGTTACATGGCTATAACCTTTACAAACCCCGCCCTCACTGCTCAGCCCGGCCAAGGTCAACGGATTTCATTTTCTGAAAAGTATCCTCGCCTGGAAAAGCTGCTGTGAAATAAAACCCAGGGTGGTTTTATTTGGCAAAAGCTCATCAGGCAAGCTTTTCACATCCTAAAGCCAAAATCAGTTGTGCGGTTTGCATAAATATTCTATTTTAATTCCAACCTGCAAAGTTATGGGGATTGGGAAAGTAACTCAAGCTCTGGCTCATTTCTATCAGGAAATAGTAACTGGTGTCTATCTGCTATTAGCATTGCAGATGCCTCCAGCTGTTGTCCTAGGCTTGCAAAGCCACCACAGAGCAGGACAGCCTGCTGCCACCTAACAGCTGCCCTCCATCCGCCATGGACCAAACTCTTTCCCATGGCACCACAAACTCTTCCAAACAAACCATGGCCAGACTTCCCTGCTTGCGCACACTCCAAGCCCTGCACTGAGCACTGAGTCTTCCCCAGTCCAAATAGAACGTCTGAAAGGAAAGACAAACGTGTTGAAGATAAAGCACGATATTTGTTCCCATTTCACATTGATTATTCTGAATATTCAAAACGCTGTGCGTGCAAATTTTAGTGTGGAAGGAGTTATTTTGGGATTGCTGCCTCTCTGCTGCCCGTCCCCCCACATCTCCAGCATGCACTGTGCTGCAGTGGATGGTACTAAAATGCTGATCCTGATCATTAAAAGCTGTCTGCATATCTGCTCATTGACTATAGAAAAGCAAACGTAAAGAATGACTAATACTGCAATACTGCTTTTCTTTTTTTTTTCTTAATTAGAAAGTGAGCAAATTACAAAATTTATAAAGGTTTTAAAGGTCAAAGGCACCATCAGCATTCTGCATCAGTTTTGCTGTTAGTCAGTGCACTCATGGATTCAACAGAACAGCGCTCCAGACAACATCTCCAGGCAGCGCACGCTCCTCGCCCGCACAGTGAGTCATTTTCTGAATGCTCAGCTCTTCCTTCAAGTTCAGTTGAATAATATTTGCTTAAAACTCCTAATTCTTCTCGGTGGAAATGAGAGCCTTGGCTCAGCCCCGGTGCATAAGGCGGCTGCAGCTCTGCTGCTCTCAGAATGATTGCCCCATTTTGGCAGCAGAGGAGAAATGGAGCTCAGAGACACCGTGGGCAGCACGGCAAAACCGAGCGACGGGGGAGAGGAGAAACACTACAGTATGTAGGGAGGTGGGGCCACGTCCTCCGGGGGCTCAGACCTTGACGTGGGATATACATTACAAAGTGTGCTCAACTATTTGCACATTCGGTTGAAACTTAGTGAAAAATTCCTTTAGAAAGAAGGGAGGGAACATTTGGTAACACTGAATCGTTTAAATCCAACTTTTTTTTTTTTTTAAATCCTTGGAAATCATACAGAACAAAAAAGAAGAAGTGGTCCAGTCCCTTCTCCTGCTCCAAGTCAGGATCAATTATCGTTAAGTCATTCCTGATAATACCTGCCAAACTTCTTCTTAAAGACTTCCCATGATGGAGTTTCCTTAAGCTCTGCTGGCAGCCCACAGCACTGCCTCGCTATTTTAATCCCCAGCTAGGTTTTCCTAATGTCTAGCCTAAATTGCCCTCACTGAAATGGGATGTTTCATCAGATCTGCTTTCCTGAACAGAGAGCTTGGGTGTACTAAAAGGGGCCTGCATACAAAAGAAATAATCATTTTGTTTGTAAGAACCTGGTCCATTAGAAAATAATACAGATCTTTACTGCAAAAACCCAAAGGAATAGCCTGACTGTTGCCAGTGCTCATGTGAGATATGAGAGTCCAGGGAGGCAAACTGCTGTTTGGAGCACAGCGCACAGAAGAAAGAAATCTCACATTCTGGAGTTCTGAGTTACTGCTGGTCAGTGGGTTTGTAACCCAACCCAAAGAAGGCAGCTGGGAAAGAAGAGCAAAGGAATTTTAGAACAGATCTCCAGACTTGGTGGTGAGACATCGGTGAGCTCAGCCCTGCAATGGGGGAGAGGGGCACCCAGCAGGGCTGGCCCCATTGCTCCAGGAAAGCTCCAGACTCGGGGCGGGGAGACGCCCTGCTCCTCACTGACCTCCTGGGGACAACATCCCCAGGCACAATTCCACCACTGGCCATGAGGGCCCATCAGCTGGCTTCGGATATTGCTCTTCCCATGCCTTGTGTGGGGTACAAAGCATCTGAGCCAGAAAGGCACGGGGTGCTTCAGGCTGGCTGTGCTGCTGAGTGGGGTCTTGGGAGAAGCTGGGCATTTTCCGCAAGAGTTACTGACACACACTGAAAACACAGCGGCTGCATCCCACAATAACCATGAGCAGCCCCTGCAATAACTGCAAACAGCCCTTCATGGCCAGCAGCAGCAGGGGTGAAAAGCCCACCTGCAGCAGCCCTGCCACGATGCCCTGAAAGGAGCAGCCACAGAGTGGGACATTGCCAGCCTCAACCTGCCCTGTGCTGCAGCAGGGAACGACAAGCAGACATGTGCAGTAGCAAGAATGCTAATAGACAGGGCACGTGTTTAACAAGGACAGCTTGGGGATTAAAAAAAATCCAGACAACGGCAACACCACCACCAGAAAACTCCAAACTGAGCAAGCCAACCAAACGTGATGCTCTCAGGAGAGCAGGACAGCCGTGTGCTGGGGCTGCACAGCCATGGCCAGCCCTGCCTCCATCGAATGCAGCGCAGGGCTTCGCTGCTGCTGCTTCCGTCTGATCTGCTCATCTCCATCCTAAAATGAGTCCGCGTTAGCATGGCAGGGTGCGAGCAAGTGCACACAGATGGTGCAGAGTGCAGTGGGCTGTGCAGAGCACTGTGAAACAGAAATCAATTTCCTTACAGTCAGTGGAAGCAAGCCAGGGTATAGCTACAGCAGATGAGATCAGAACTGGGGCCGCATTATTTACTAACTACAATTAGGCAGTGCAGAGAGAGTAGAAGGTCCTTCTTTTAATATAGACAGTGATTTAGTTCAGTTCTTCAGACAGTTGAAATAAAACAGATAAATAGTACTTAAATCAAGAAGTTAAATAGATGACAGATGCAACGATTGAAACATTGCTGTATGATTCTCAGCCTGCCTCCCTTCTGCTTCACACTGTGATAGAGACAGTTGTTCTCAGACACCTTGAAGTAATAGAAAATGCTTTGCTACTTTAAAAGCAGTCTAGGAGAAGAAAATTGCAAGACTATTTTCAGGTTAATGAGTAAAAATTGCAAACTTCAAGATGAAGGTGACACTAATTACTAAATCCATGCAGCTCACAGCACTTTTTCACCCTGCATGTCTCCTCCTCTCATTGTGACAGAGCACAAGAGAGAGACAAAAGAAACGTTTGCCAAATTGATTATATTTTTTAAAAGAACTACTTCATCAACGTGCAATAATTTGTGCACTAATTACTGTGCTCACTTGTGAGAAACACTTGTGGCAAATCATGATGCTGCTTGTGGCAACATTTACAGCGATGCCACACATGGATCATAGACTGGCCTGGGTTGAAAAGGAGCACAGTGCTCGTCCAGTTCCAACCCCCTGCTGTGTGCAGGTCGCCAACCAGCAGCCCAGGCTGCCCAGAGCCACCTCCAGCCTGGCCTCGAACGCCTGCAGGGATGGGGCATCCACAGCCTCCTTGGGCAACCTGTTCCAGTGCCTCACCACCCTCTGCGGGAAAAGCTTCCTCCTGAATCGGGCAGCGTCTGCCCGGTCCCTGTTTAGAGACGCGCTTTGACTCGGCCGCCCCGTCCCTAAGGCGCTCAGATCGCGGACGGGCCGTGGGCAGCCAGGGGGCAGCCGGCTCACAGCAGGCGTGGGGCTGAGAGGCCCCTTCCAACCTGAGCCATTCCGTGATTGAGCACCGCAACGCCTTTTTGCAAATGCATCCCACCTACAGCCTTTACCTATCGCTGCAAGCCATGTCGCACCACCGCTGCCCCCGCACCCCCGGATGCCCGGCCCGGAGCGCCCCGCGCAGCGCTGTGTCCCGGCGCAGCGCCCGCCGCTGCGCGTCCCCGAGTGCCACCTGCCGGCCCGGGCTGCCACCGAACTCAGCGCTCCTCCCGAGCATCGTCGCCTCCTCGAGAAAACCGGGCGGCCGCCGCGGGCTGCTGGCGCTGCTCGCGGACCCACGTCCCGAGTGCCGGCGGTCCTCCTGCCCCGCAGAGCAGAGCACCGCCTTCCCAACCGCGGGCAGAGGTGCGGTGGGAAAAAGGGGAGGCAGAGCCGGCACACATCCCGTTCCAGCCCCAGGAGGAGGCAGATGCAGACACCAGCCTACTTTCAGGGTGCAGCACGCTCCTCCCAGCCCCCTTCCAGCTGTCCCATAGAGGAGATGCGGCAGCGCTTTGCTCTGAGGCGGCCCGCAGGTCACTCGATGCACCACAGTAACGATTTCGTTTGCCTCAAATCAGCCACATTTTGAGCAATAACTGCTATGGGGGGTGGGGGGGTGGGGGGTGGGTTGTGGTAGGGCTCCTGGGAATTCTCCAGCTTTCTTCTGGGCCCCATTTTCCACACAGCTTGAAAGGACATCCCTCTGTGCAAGCTTAGCACAGCATCCAGGTGGCCAGAAAACTTCCCCAGGGGAGGAGAGATCAATTCCAACACAGAGTGAAACAGATTTCCTTCCAAGGGGAAGAGCTGAACACAAAATCGAGCCCCATGCCATCCCTTGAAGGGATTGGAGTTTGTGAATTCAGTGAACAAAAGACAGTGTCTGAATTAAGGGCTACTTTCAAAGACAAGATGGGAAACAAAAGCACACACACAGGGGCCGAAAGGGCCCGGCCTGGGCAGCACAGGACATCCCACCCTCCAGCAGTTGCAGAGGTGGGCTGCTCCTCCCTGAAACCTCAGCACAGATGAGACGCAATAGGAAACTGTTCCTGGGGATGGGACCATAGCATAAACTTTCTAGCTGCTAAGCAGACAGCTGACATTTCCAAGTTCTCTTTACGTTTTGAAAACATCGCTGAGTAAGAGATATTTTCCATGAATATTTTCGCATCCTTCCTTCTAACCAAGAAACATTTTTCTTGGGTTCTTTTGCTATGAGAGTGGGGCTGGTGCTGCAGAGAAAACTCAGCTTTGTACTCCCAAACGCAAATATTAACAGAAGCAGTTTGGCTCACATTTCCTCTGTTGGCACCACAACATGGGCTTTTTCACCTACAAGCATCGCTGCCGCGGGCTGAGCAGAAGTATTGAATAACAGAGGAAAAACGCTCAGAATGGATCCAGTGAAACAGAAAGGGGAAAAATGAATATCCTGGCATTACTGGAAGAGGAAATTAGAGTAAATTGGTAAAATTAGAACAGCAGAGCTCAAGTTTCATAGGTTAGAGAGCAGAAAACACTTTCCAAATTGTTAAACTTCTATGGGTCCAGAGCTGTTGGTTGGAGCAGCTGACTTTTCTCCCTCATTGAGTATGTCCTGGACTTGTTCAACACAAGGCACATGTTTTCCTGCTTGTTTAGTCTCTTCTTAGTCTTATTCAAGCG
Source organism: Lagopus leucura (assembly GCF_019238085.1). Lineage (NCBI taxonomy): Eukaryota > Metazoa > Chordata > Aves > Galliformes > Phasianidae > Lagopus > Lagopus leucura. The sequence continues at coordinate 742,979 of NW_024962281.1, read as the reverse complement.
TGGTTTTGAAGCCAAGGATGTCTACTTATGTACAAAGAGCCTTTTGTTATTACTTTCATTTTCTAATTACACAGAACCTGTAAAAAAAAAATCCTTCCAAGGATAAGCTGAAAGACTATTTTCTTCGGGAGATGCATTCTGATTACCTTCTTTTCTCAGAAATTAAGAAGTTTCCATCTGGTGCATTATGAAGCTTAGTCCCTTGAATGGTAAGAAATGGTTGGTTGAGCAGGAGGGCTCCTCAGGCACTGCTCCCAGGCTGGGGCTGCCCCAAAAGCACCTCTCCATCCCACAGCACACTGGGCTGAGGGCTCATACCTGGCACACAGAATTAGCCCAGGAACCAGCAAGACTTCCCTTCGTTCTCACTGCCCTGTGCAGCCTGGCTCTTGGCTACCTTTCCTTCTAGAAGAGAACTGGTCCAATGGCACGTTGCACCTTTTCTAAAGCAACAACTGAAAATCTGTTTAATTTCATTTGCTTTTGCCAGCTTCAGCTACCAGCTATTGGTAGGTCTATGCTTCCCTTCCTAAATTGCCTGTTAATGCATGCCAGGCCTTACATTATTTCCCTTTGTGACAATCAGAAAGATTAACACAGTGGAAGGGCAATACAGGAGTGTAACAATAAACAGCCAGTGCAGACAGGATGGCATTTCAAAGGAAAGTAAATGTGCTCACCTGTCTCCAAAGAACTAGGCTTGCAAGAAAGACTCCACCAGGGAGGGATCTCCAACCAGAAATTCTTCCCCAGTGGCAGTCAGCCCTTAAATGAGGTCTAAGAGAGGAGCAGCCAGGCTCCACCTTTGTCATCCCTCAGGTAAATTGCCTTCACCTGTGCTCCCAGGGCTGACTGGGTCCTTTTCCCAGGTGCTCCATCAGTGCTTCAGGCAGCTCCTATACGCTCTAGTTTGTTACTGGTGTTGCCTCCAGGTTTCTTTATCCCGAGGGACCTCAGAAGTTGTGGTGCAACCCAAGGCCCTCCCTGTGCTGTGCTGGTACCAGCACCTCCTTAGGACCACACAGCACCGATGGAGGGACCGGTCCCCATCGCCTCCCTGGGTCTCGGACCAGACGTTCTCGGGAAGCACTAACACACAACACCCCATTACTAAGTGCTGCTTTGGGCCAGCCAGGTTTGCACTGAGAGCAGCTGGACACATTTTAGCACAGACACTCTGTACCTGCAGTTTGACCCCACGTTATTTCCATCTTTTGAGGTACAGAGAAATCTGAATTTTGTTCAAAGCAGAGCTGCTTCCCCAGCCCTGACCTCCTATACCACTCCTGATCGAAATGAAGTGATGCTGAGAGTGCTGTTTATTTCCTTAAATTCTATTTACATGTTGACATTTGCAGCCCTAATAACTTCCCTGCAGGCTCAGCATGCTGCAGGAAGGCAGCACCCCGTGTCGGTACGGAGCTGTGCCCATCTGCTCTGCTCTCCACCGTGGAAAGACAGCAGTGCTGTGTGTATTTGTCTTGTTCTGCTCAGTCGCCAGCTATGACCTGCTATTGCTAAGGCTCTACTTAAAGGATTCTCTTGAAGTTTCACCTGATTCCATCCCTCCCTGCCTGTCCCAGCTGCACCCAGGCATGCTGCACCCAGAGCATCTCCTGACACTGCCCTGCATGCAGCCCTGGTGTGCCAGCTCTTGCTTTCGGCGTCACCTCCACCTCTCTGCAGGACCCAGAGACGCTCTCTGCCCTTCCAGAGGAGCACAGCCTCATCCAACAGCAGCCACAAGCAGAGCATGGTGCCATTCCACGCAGTCATCACATCCCACAGCTTGTAACAGAGCTCACCCCTCACCTGATATCAGTCCTGACCTTTCCTTGTAGTGTCATTAAACTTACTTTGGAAGAGATAAAACCTGGGAAGGAAAACGTTTGTAAAATCCTGAGCCAACAACAAAACATTCTGTTGTTGGAGGATTTTTCCCGCATAACTACGATCAAATGAAAAGCCTGAGGTTCTCAGATGTGACTCGGAGAGCTGAGTTCATGGCCGGGCAGAAGGAACATGCCTCTCTATTGATTGGCCACTGTTACTCATCATCTTTTTACGCTATCAACAAGACAGGAATAGAATGAACAGACAGCTAAACAATAAGGAAAAGTTCTGCAGATGCTTAAAGCCAATAAAATAACTGCATTATTGACAAGGTTATCAAAATGTCAGATGTGCCAGCTCAGCTGGCATTCTTTGCCTTTTTATTAAAGTCTTATTACAAAGAAAGCCTGAGAGCCAGGCAGGCAGAATTCAGTATTCAGTCCCTTTTCTGAAATAATTGCTTAAGATATCTTTTTAAAAATCGGTTTGCAATTTGCATCTTCACGCAAATAAGAAGGACAACAGCTTTGTTGTGCTTTTTTCCCCCCTTTTTTCCTCTTTTTCCTTCCTGGGAATGCGGTGGCACTCCTGTGCCTGAGCAGCACAGCATGGTGCTGCCTTTCCCCCGTGGCCCACGGAGCGTTTTATCCCAGCAGTGCAAAGGCTGGGATTCCTGCTGCAGCACCGCAGCCCCTCACAGGACGCTCACAGCCATGCAGCAGAGATGCCCGCCCTGCTCCTGCCTGCCCCCAGCACTGCTGGCAGAGGTAGCAGCCCGCTCCATGCTGCCCTTCTGGCAGACGTTTCCCAGCACCACTCTCATTGCAGCACAGAGACCGCCCTGCCATCAGCCACCCCTGCCGCTCAGCAGAGCCAGCTCCAAGGCTTTGGTAACCAAGCCCACCTTCGTCCTACAGCTCTTCTTCTGATCTCGTTTAAAGAAGCGATAAAAATCATCTGGGCTCTGAGTGAAGCCATGGTGACAACGAGAGCACACCGCACCTCCGCTGCCTGGTGTGGAAGCCCCAGTGTCCGTAGTTCCCAGCACAGGTTTGCTGCTGAGGCCTGTGCTCTCCGTGTGGCATTGCCTTGGCAACATTTTTTATGCTTTGATTAAGGAGCAACTGATGCAATATTTCAGGAGACGGGGAAAAAGGGTTTGATACTGAGAAAAACATTCTGGCTGTTCTGTATTGTCCTTGAGGACTTCGCCGTGTGCCGTCACCGAGTGCTTAGCAACAGATTGGTAGCGGCTTGCAAATCAATCTCTGCAGAGCAGAAAGCGCAGTATACACAATGCTGTGCGTTCCAATTCAAGAGATGCTATTGGGAAGCTGTATAAGCATCAATTATGGTTTTTCAGATGTAGTTAATTATAGAAGGGAGAACTCTGATCACAAATCAGCTTTCCTTACTCCCCTTTCAGCCTTTCAAAAATCAGGAGAGAATTACTATAGATTAGAAAATTAGAAACTGCAAAAAAGTAATTATCCAAAATTAAGATGAGTTGGCAGGCGCTGCTTCTGAGTGGATTTGTGCCAGAGAAGGGAAGAAAAATAAAACTGGCATCCTCTGCAAAGTTTAAAATACAATTGCGGTTATTTTGCCATTATATTTTTATATATGCATACACAAAGTCTTTTGTTTTGTTTTGTTTTAAAGAAAGTTGTACTGTAAATAATTCCCCAGGAGTTCCAACAAGATGCACACAGGCATCAAAGGGGAAGAAAGCAGGCGAGTAGAGAATGCAGCTGGAGCTGCTGGGCCGACACCATTGGCACCATTTGGGGGGGCAGGGCAAATCCAGCAGTAGGGTAGTGGATTAGGAAAAGGAATCTCATTTGTGTGTATGTATTCAAAGGGAATTTCAATTTTCTTTTGGAGTTTCTCTGCATTTAAACATCTGAAGCGGAGATGGAAACCTTCCCTTCGCCAGGCGCGATCGCGTGGCTCCGGAACCTGCAGCAATCCCTCGACACAGTGCTTTAAATTCTGCACTAATTGAATTTAAAATTAGTCCCTAGTGGGGCCTAAGTAGAAGCCAAGCAATTTAATGGTCAGACAATTAACAGCTCCGTATTAACCAGGCCTTGTGAACAACAAATGTTGCTGGAGCGATCGTGCCGCCTCACCGCATGTTTTGCTCTGCTGTGCTCTGAGGGAGCAAGAAGTGCAGCTCAGCGCTGCCTGGGAGAAGTGCTGCCTTCACTGCTGGGGAACAGCTGAATGCTGATCTCCGTTTTGTTATGACCATTATCTTTACCCCAGGCAGAAGCAGCTCGGTGGGCTCCCTCAGCCGGATTTTCTGTCAGTAACCTCGTGTTCTATTTTAATGCCCCATTATCACATCTGTGCCCTTTTTGGAATCTGTTTGCAGCAGCCAGGATGAAGCACAGTGCCGTCAGCAGCAGGACGGGCACAGTTGTGTAGTGCAGAACAGCCATAAGGTGAGAAACGTCCACTGCTGCACCTTCAGCACTGCGTTCTGCAGCAGAACACAGCTGACCACCACTGCACCACAGCTGCGCTCTGCACTCAGTGCCTCAGGAAGGGCAGAACAGCCCTGTGCTGCTCAGACAGATTGCACCTTTAACTGCAGCCATCCCTCCGTTGTCTCCACACCTTCCATTCGTAATCAAGTAGTGTGTGAGGCAATGGACTGTGGGCTCCTGATTGCTCCTGTTCACATGAGGGAAAATCACTGAAGCACAGCTGTAACAGGATTTCTCTTAAACAAAAGATTTCTTGGATAAGATGGTTCTCTCCCCCAACAAGATTTTACCCTCCCGCATTCTTGAAAATGCAGTTTTTTCCTGTTCTTCCCCAAGGAAATCCTGCTCCAGCCCAGCAGAGCAGTGCTTCTGACATAAGTGCTTCCCTGAGCCCAGATCTGTGTGTCCTCACACTGCTGCAGCCCGTGCTCCACCAGCAAACTCCCCACATGAGTCCTTTATTTATTCTCTCTCAGATTTACAACCTGCCATATGTAACACTCCTAAAGTTGAAAATTAAGTGCTTCCATCAAATGCTGCCCATTGCATAAAAGCATTTCTTCAGTGCCTGGCAGGCTGCAGCTGGTTGGAGCGAGGCAGCATGCTCAGAATTCTCCCTGGTGCTTTGCCTCCAAACAGCACCCAACACATGGCAAAAATGTTTCTTCCCTATGCAATGTGTATAAGGGAGGAGGAACTCATACCAAGTTATGGGAACTCTGTGCTGATCCCATGGTGTGGGAGTGACAGCCACAGCTGGCTTTGGGCAGCACCCAGCAGGATGGGGGCTCACCCACGTGCCCCAACCCCACACAAGGGGGCAGGCAGGCGGGTCTGGTTGTGTTTTAGGTAAAGCTGGTGAGATTTGAGGGAAAAGATAAGAAATGGGTTATGATTTATAAATACTCCACAGGTCAGTTCTGCTTTGTGATGGAGGATCCCATCTCTGCTCCCCACTCCCCAGCTCCTTCAGCTGGCTGCTGGCAGTAGGAGCTCTGCTCCTTGTGAGTTTTTTCCATTGGCAGGGAGTGTCATTTCCAGCTCAGACTGCCTCCATTTTTACAAGGATGAGTTCCATTGGCTTCTGCAGAAATATCTCTGAGCTGTCTGTGCAAAAGGAAATTCTGCACCTCTAGCAAGAGGGATGCTGATATGAGCCACAGGGTGCACCGCTGCTTCCCCTCCCCTTTCCTATCCCTGCTGTCTGAGGGTGGCAGTTAAACTCCCAAGCTGCACTGAGATACATGTTCGTTCTCCTCACTGTGCTGACTTTTTCCATGGTACAAAATGCGTATCTGAAGAAAAGGAAAAGGCAAATGGAATGAGCGTGGTGTGAATGTAGGAGGTGATAAATGAGCAGAGAAGCGATTCAGCAAAAGGAAGGAGGCTGATCTAATGTAATGCTGCGTACAGCGCCGTGTCAGGTGGCTTCCTCATTTACACCCTGCAGACATCACCAATTGCTCTGCTCAGGAACCTCCCCTCCATGGGACAATGAGTGCCCACAGCTATGCGAGCAGAAGTCACCTTCTGTGCCCAGAACTGTGAGATGGGCTGCGCTCAGGCCTGAACTAAATGTATGACTTCCTCCAGCACTTCTGCCACAGAGATTGCCAAATCACTGAGGCCGGTGCTGGAGTTAGCACTGCTTCTCTGCACCTCGATTTCACTGAATCCTGCCTGGGGGATTCCCTCCCTAACTCCTGAACTGTTCTATGAAGCCACAGCCCCACCATCTGATGAGAGCACCAGGAAAAATAAGATCTGCTCCTCTGAGACCTACTGAGAGGACACCATTTTCACCATAGCCTGGTTAAATGAGCTGAACTGCTGCCCTAACTGAAGCAGGGCTGCACTCACGTTGGCAGTTTGTGGCATTCTCGCCTCACCAGGAGATGCCATTTTAGCCACTGTGGCTCTGAGCTCTGCTGAGCCTGCTGACAGCACACCTTGCTGGATGCAGACGACTGCAAAGATTTAACGCTCACTTCCTTGCTCCTCTAACAAAAACTGCTGTGATTACTGACTACAAAAACTGTTTCAAGAATTTTATTCTTGGAAACTCCGCTCCCAAGGTTTATGTTACCATGTCTGCTCTGTTTGTGTGCTGCCTTGCAGCTCATAATCTAGCAGGGGCAGCTACAAGAGTTTTGTACAAAGTACTCATGCCAACAATTGCTGTCTTTACTGATGCACACAAAATAAATGCTTCCATTCACTCTGGGAAAGGCATACTTTGCTCTTCCCTCTGTAAGAGATGTGCATTTGGGAAGTTCTTTTCTTTGCACCATTTCTTCATTTGAGTTGCCAGTGCAAGAAGAAATATCCACAGAGAGCACATAGTTGGTTCTCTGGGTGTGCAATTCCAGCTCGAGAAAACATGGATTTATATTTTGTTTTAGACTTTGGGTTAGTTTCTGTTACATGTTTGAAAGGTCTTCAGGCTGAATTAGGCACAGAATCGTTTCATATGAACAGTCACATTTCGTAGTGCTGCTTCTGTAAAGGCTTTTAGCATTTTACTCTCTTAGCTTTCCTTTACCTCTCTAAAACAGAGGAAATAAGGGATGTCCTTCAGGATAAATGATGGCTGGTTGCTGTTCCTGTTCCAAACACACAATTTGCTGAGCAGTCGGTGACTAATGCTTCACTTACACTGTTGACAACTATTAGATTGACACTGCTACAGGGATTTATTCTGGGCATATGATAATGACTTGCAGGGTGTGCTGCTTCTTCAGTACTTAAGCAACTGTTTTCACTTCTGGTCTAATTAATTGCATCCAGTTAAAAAGGAGCTTGAACACTGTGTTTGTCACTTTCAGTCATTTGACCTTCTAGGAACATTAAATGTGGAGCTTAGTCTGCCTCTATGCAGCTCTCCCTCACAAGCTGCATGTCATGAATGTTAAAATAATTAACCTACCAGGCCTAATTCCAGCGTGGGGACCTATAGACGTTCAGACGGGACTCCATCTGTGCTTGTTTTCTTGTTCTTGGTATTTGGTGCTTGATAATACCATCCTGTAACAAACTGGGGAATGTTCACATCAGACAGCTTTTGCAAACTGTATTTATACAGGGATGTTTACAGCCTGGACTGGGGAAGCCTATTCCTGCAGTGACCCAAAGGAAATTAAGTGTGAGCTGAAGACAGTGGGGCCCTGTGGGGCCTTTCCCTGGCTGTGGTTATGGGAACCAAGGCGTCCTTCAGCCTCAGCAGCAGCTCTGAGTGGCCATCCCAGTGCCACTGGCACTGCACCTTTAATGCGCACGTGGCCAAACCTCAGCCTTCCTCGGGGGCAGCACTAATGTTCATTGCCAGCACACATAATTTAGCATCTGTGAAATGGAAACACGTAGAGAAGCACGCAATGAAGACAAACAAAAACAGCTGTTTCCTCTGAAGTAGAGTGGTAGTATAGAAGAGCTTCTGAGTTGTTGGAAAAAAGCAGCAGGAGGTTGGTCTTCATACCTCAGTGCTCTGCAACGCAAACAGTGCCGTGCATGCATGTCTAGTAGAGGGGTCACTTCACAGGGCCCAACATTGATGAGATAAAACCGAGGAGCCACGGCTGAAACAAAACACTGAGTAGGACTCAGACCTTGTGCACAAAGCTCACTTCTGTTCAGCTAACATGGAAGAGAGTGAGCAGCAGAGGTTGCTCCAGAATGAATTTGCCCTTTGGAGGATAAGACGATGTCCTGGTCTCTAGAGAGGGTTGGAGCAGAGACATAACAACATCTGGCCATGGGAAACCTTGCATCCCTTCTACTCAGAGGGAGCAAAGCAAACAAACCCTGAGGTCACGCCAGGGAATGTAAGCTATGGAGAAGTGGCAAAACCCAGCAGTGTTTGGTCTGTGTATCTCTGTTTACCTGAACTAAGAGATCACTTTCTGAAAAGCTACTTCAGATAAAGGAGACCCATAAGTGCATTCTGAAGGTTTGGGTTGTTTGGAAGTGATTTCAGGGGACAGTAATTCACCCTGCGGCGGTGCAGAGTGCACCTGGAGTGCACATCCCATGCTCCAGGGCATGCACAGGGCGTGCGTCTCTGCCAGCTGACACTGACCTGGACACACAAAGTTCAGCTAAAATTGGACTGACTGTTTTCTTCTAAAGAGGCTGAAGGTGAGCTGTGAAATGGCTGTGGGAACATGGTGGGATGTGCCTCTGCTCCATGGGCGCTCCGAGGAGCGGCTCTGAATGCTTTACAGATGCCGTCAGTTCAACACGAGCAATGAATGTTTGCTCGAGATCCCAAAGAAGGTCAACAGAGCGGGACACAAATTCAGGTCTCACAGATGATGCTGCCTTCAGCCTCGTGGGCCAGAGGAGCCCCAGCTCATCTCCACGCAATGGGCCGGCCATGTGCCAGAGGCTGATGCTCACAATTAATGAGCTATCCCAATTAAACACCTGGCTCGTTTCAGAACTGTGCTGCACTTATTTCAGAGGCCAGGCAGCAGTGGCTCAGCGCTCTGTGTCTCTTTGGCAGCCTGATGAAACAGCAGCCATGCCTTACTGCTTGCTGAGCACCCAGCCTGCTGGGCAGTGGGCACTGCTGCTGAGTGCTACATCAGAGCGAAGTATTTGGTTTGACATGGAAATTCTTTTTTTCCAGTTTGGTTGCTGTTTGGCATCACCTGAATACTTATAAAGTCTTGATGCACGTCACTGGGGGTTGGACTTGATGGTCTCTAGAGGTTCCCTTCCAACCCCTACAATTCTGTGATTCTCTGTGATTCTGGGACTTTAAAATAGTTTTCTTTTGCATATGTAAAACAAAACAAACAAACAAAAAAAAAAAACAAATAACCAAAAAACAACAAACAAACTAAAAGATAAACCCCCTCAGAAACAGAGACAAGACTCACTGAGACTTTCGGAAAACTTTAGCCTATTCTCCCGACCACAATATCAGCTGATTTCAATAATTTTTAGTCACTTCAGCAGAAACGACACACCTGAATGAAAATGGATGCTCACACCTTTCCTTCACAATGCAGAACACAAACCTGACTGGCAGAGAAGCGTGGGCAAACTTGTGCTGTGCAACTGAAGCCCTCATGGAAGCCCTTCTTTCCCTACTGGAGCTTTAGCCAGAAATTGGTGCTGCCCATAGCACTTCCAACCGGAAGTTGCCGTATTTTAATTAGCCAGAAGATAGTTTAATGCCAAACTGTGTAAGAGAGAGAACTTGGCAGCTGGTGTTTCTGAAGGTCTTGGCACCCAAGAAAGTTATCGTGGTATTTTTGCTGATCAGTAAACACTGTAATTTGTGTCATAGAGATAATTTGCAATTAAAAACTTATTAACAAAGTTCAACAATAACAAGAGGGATAAAATGCCAAGATGTGGAATTGTTTAATTATGTGAAATAGTTCTACCAAATCCGGGGCTCCGTGGAACATTTTTTCCTCTCTCTAATGAACGACCCGTTCTCACTGAATTCTAATTAGCCTCAATAATGACGATCCTGCTCAAGTGTTAGCAGCAGACAACGCGAGGTGTCTGCATCCATCCCTGCACTGCCCTCGGGTTCAGCTGTGCCATGCAGGTTGCACCGTGCTGCAGAATGCTGGTGCCCAGGGCCGTGCAGCAGCTCCATGTGGGGACAGGAGTGCTACTCAACACACAGTGATCCATCACCGTGCCGAGCACGTCGCCCCATCCCTCCTTTCAAGCAGATTAAGTGCCTGAGCTTATCCAGACCTGCTCAAAGCCTATTTGATCCCGAAATAGGTCTGAAGAATCCAACAAGAAAAGGCTTGTAGGAGATTTTCTTGTTTAATCACCATTGGGAATATAAGAATTGGAAACCGATGAGCAGAACCCCTTCAGCATGTCGCTCTGCCAAGACTGCAAAGCGCTGAAGTGTATGAAAAGGAGGAGATGACAAGTCCCCTGCCCTGCCAAGCCTGAGCTGCTCCCATCCGCAGCAAAGAGAAGCAAACAAGCACAACTCTTGAGACAGCTCTGGTGAATGCTGAACTACAGACAGAAGAGCTCTCATCCTGTCTGTGCCACATTTCTTCCTCGCTCAGGGGCTGAGCGCTGCCCATTCAATTCCGGTGCCCCCCTCAGCTGCAGCCCCTCAGCCCGGCACTGGGCACACTGCACACCCACTCCTCCCATTACAGCTCCTGCTGTCCTGGAGAGTCCCTGAATTCTCTCCACACCTTTCTTAGATACCAAGGGCTTCTCCCCATCAAGTCTTCTGGCATGTCTCCATGAAGAAAGAGAACATGGTGCTGCAGGAGATCGAACTGGAGACATACAATACAGACTGCAGGCAGAGGAGAAGCAAGACTTAACTCCCAGTGCAGATCCACAGCTGCTCTGCTCCTCAGAGGAGGACGGTATTACTTAATATTTCAACTGATGATATTCAACATATCTTATGTGCAAAGGGTGTAAGTGACTGGTTGTTAATGATGTCCGTGGTAATGAGGTTCAGATTTCAGTGATTTGCAGTGCAGATATCCTCAGTGTTTCAGGAAAGTTTTCACTTTGCAGCATAGATTTGCTCTCACAGCCATCTGAAAAGTGCATGAGACTGCAGAGAAGTGCCTGCAATATTTGTGGGGAGGGCCTTCCCCACGTTATTAGCTTGGCCAAGGAAATATTAAATCTTGAACTGAAGCAAAATGAGATCCCATCCCTTTAACAGAATTATTTCGGCCTCCAATAACAGCGTCTCATACTTTAAGCCTTGAACTGGAACAAAGCACTCTCTCTTGATCTACTTTCTCCCACTCCTCCTTGCCAGCCTCTGCTTTTCTTAGTGTGCTGAGGCATTAACCCCGTGCAGATTCGCTGCTTTACATGTCCCAGCAGCGAACAGAAATGAAACACATGCTAAGGAGAAATAGGCTTCAATTCAAGCAAAATCTGCAAGAGGGGTAGGCTGCTTTGTCTGAGAAACAAAAACAAAAAAGAAAAACCCCTGGATATATCATGGGTCAGACCACATTAATGGAGCAGTAAGAGAAGACGTGCCATTACAGAGGCACGGCATGGTTCAGAGCACGTGCCTGTTGCCAGGGCAATTTTTCTCCTTTCTGAGGCTGCAGGGATCACAACCACACCATGCAGCTGCCAGCACCACACCATGAGCTCCGTGCTGAGCTGGGTCTGCTCCTCTAGGTTCTTCACCTGAGCAGCAGAGGAAGGGCAGGGACTCTGCCCCCCTTGGCAGCTCCGAGCAGAGCCAGGGCTTTTTGCTGCAGGACCAGTCATGACCTCAGCTTCCTTCCACTTATTTAGAGGCTAAGCAATCATTTCTCTGCACGTCTCTCATGGATGCTATGCCTTCTGGATCTTGCTCCTGCTCCTGATCAGCTCTCCTTCTCCATGCACTGCTCATCACCCTTCCCAAAACATCTGGAAGTTGCCTTCCATGAACCAACCACTTTTTCATTTCTTCTTCTTCTTCTTCTTCTTCTTCTTCTTCAAGTCTCCAGAGGTGTTTTCCATTGTTTATTTTACTTTTGGCATCAAATCAAATGGGCAACAGAAGAGACCAATGTTTTTCAGTGTACCCAAACTTCTTTCACATCTGGAAACATGAGGTGAACTCAACTGCCCTCCCATCAGTACATCCACACATGGGTGTGAGTGAAAGTACTCTGATCTCTCAAACGTTGGGTGAATGCATTTGTGTAACAGAAGGCACTACAGGAGAGCAATGAGCTCAGTGCCCGGCTCAGGTGTGAGCACACCAACAGTGCTCTGCTTCAGCCCATCCTGGAGCTGAACAGCACAGCTCAGCTCCTCCTGCTTCATCCATTAAGTTACAAAGATTATAAGTCAACAGTCATGGATTCTTCAGCACAAGAAGTGCGTATGCATGACACCTTTTAGAGGACATCAAAATGACAGAGGAATCAGGAAGCTCAATAACCCCCAATTACTGTGAAAGAAGGTTGAATGAGGAGGAGGAACAGGGGTCTGGCAAGTTTGCAGGCATTTCCCTGATAAACTTAGAAGTGAGTTGGGATCCTGTGAACTCATCCATCCGCAGCGAAGCAAACAGCTGCATGGCCCACTCTCCCAGCACAACATTCCTGGAAACAGCAATTCTGAAAGGCAACAGTGTTTCATTTTTCTTCTTTGTTTTTCCTTAAGAAAAGCACACAAACTCACTGTCTTCAACCGATTATTCAGATCTATCGACTTGCAGTGTCAACAGACATTATACAGCAACAATTTCTGACACAGAAACAACAATGCAGTACGATAACAACCAAGTACAAAATAGTCCATCTGAATCCTCGTGAGTGCATGCAGTAAATTTCCTCTATTGCCGTGGGTGCCACCCCACACTTTCTCTTGGTGAGTGCATTCTCTGGTTGGAGAAGTATGCAGAGCAGAGATGCTTTTTTCTGCAGCTCTATGCAAATGCTGAGTGCCTGCCTCGTCCCCCCCAGGCCCACACACTCCATTTCACACCCTCCCTCATGGTATCCCCTCATCACATCCCTCCATCACCCCCCCCCCTCCCCCTTGTGGCTGCAGTGCAGGGTGGGGGCAGTGCAGGGGGATGGGGCCGAACCCCCAGCTCACACCCACCCGCATTCACACCCCAGCAGCATCGTATCTTCGTATCTGCTCAGGCCAAGAGGCTCTCTGGAGGCATCTTTCAGTAGTTTTGTTTGTTTGTTTGTTTGTTTGAAATACATCCTTTGAGGTCTCCCCTGCAAATCCTGGAGTAGAGCTTGCCAGGAGAAAACTGCAGAGGAGAACTGATGAGAGAATGCAGCAGCACTGGGCCTTACAGCCACTTCCCATCTTCGCCTAGCGCTGGATGACAGCACAGGGACTCACTCCACCTCTGATTTGCCCTCTGTCCCACAGCTGCATCCCCCCCATGCCTCAGCACCCGCCTCCCACTGCTAGGAGCTCCTCACAGCCACACGTTCAGATCAACTCAAACTCCCAGAGCACATGGCAAAAAGGTGAACAAACCCCTGTGCGTGTCCTTCCTCATGGAATTGAGCCCTAATTGCTTACAAGCATTCACTTATCTGGTGAGTGAAGTAATTAACAACCATGCTAACCACGTTAAGCGGAGCATGGCCAATTACCCGCCCGCTCCTGAGAGCAGCAGTGATGTGCTGCAGTCAGCCAATCACAATTCTCGCTGTTTTCTTCTCGGATGCTGAGATTACAGTTAAGCAGAATCATTACCTAATTAAAACCAGAACCAAATCAAAGTCTGAGACATCTCAAATTAGACAGTAATGTCAGATAAGCAGCCCAACAGAATACTGCTTTGGAAATTATTGCCATGACTCCAGAATGAAAGCACATCATAGAGCAAGGGCTCCTGGCACAGGCACGTCTCGTAACAGCACTACAGACGCACAGGCAACACAGACAGGACTGCAGCGTGGGGTGGCGGGTAGGTTTGCCTTGTGTGCTTCTCGCTACACATTTCCCAGCACAGACAGGGAGCCAAAAAGGCAGAACCTGCAGCGCCCAGCAGTGCTGTGTCACACATCACAGAGGCTCCTGCAGGCACCCCGGTCCCACACCGCTCTGAGGTGTGCTGAGAGCAGGAGGGCCGGCAGCGCACTGCCATCACACGAGGTTGGACGCAGGGCAGTGGCACGAGCTCCTCACACACTTGTCTTCAGCGTCACCCACAGAAAGAATTCTAAATTTAAATGCTGAGCACTGCTTATAGGGATGTTATAAATTCAGACTCCCACTCTGACACAGTTTCAGACGGGCTAACGCTGAGCTTCCTGTGGCTTCAACTTAAACTTCGCCCACCTTCTCCCACCCAGATATCACTTTTCTCCTTAAGTGCATGCAACCCTTTTGCTGCCCAGAGAGTGTGCGACCCCCTCCACCCCCCATCGGTATCATGCAGCAAACTTTTGCATTTTGAAGCCTCTCTGCTTTCACACGCACATCAGATTGCTGGAAATTAGGAGATGCATTGCTCATTAAGAGCAGAGGAGCCAGCAAGCTCAGCATGCCAAAGGACCCACAGCGTTCCCCTGGCCCTGCTCACAGCCCCGCTCTGGCACAGCCCTGCAGTGCTGCTCAGCACCGTGTGGGTCTCAGCACCGACCGACTCGGGGGCTCCGGGCCCTGTAGGGATGCAGCAATCAGCTCCCATCCCTGTGACCGCAGGGCGAACTCTGAGCAGATGATTTCATCCGGCTCAGCTCCGTGCAGCCGCCTTCCTCCTGCTCTGTTCTCATTCTTGGAAGATTTTGAGTTTTGTACTTGTTCAGGCAAAGCCAACACATTTGCGGGGCTGTGCAGACTCTTTTCAAAGGTGGAAATGCAGGAGGGCCCCCTGGTGAGTTCTGGCTCCAGGCTGCCCCTCGTGCACAGTGCTGAGCGCGGTGCCCCTGGATGGTGTCCAGGATGTGCTCAGCCCACGGTGCTGCACCGCCTGCCAGCAGTGCTGTGCTGCTGGGGGTGCACAGACGGAGGTGTCACACAGAGCAATGGATGAGGTGCTGTGCGGGTGGGTGCGGTGCTCCCCTGGGAGTTCCAAAAGGCACCCACGTCTTTTTGCTGTGTTTTGTGCTGTCTGTCTGTTGGGCGGCCATGGAGCGCAGTGTTCGGTGCCCCTATTGGTGCTTTTGCAGAAGTTCTTCGTTGCACACTTCATTTCAAACCAGCCCAAACCAGCTAACACAAACACATGTGGAACACCGCACCGGGAAATTCCAAGCGCGGCGCTTTCTCACACTTGCCATCATCTTACACATCCCCTTGGCAAGCAGACACATATTTTTCAGCACATCTTTCATCCATCTATTTACTTTAATTAGTGACTATTCCTGGCCATCTCTGAAAGAAGGTATTAAAGCGTAATCCATCAGCAAGGAGAAGTCAGCTCCTATGAGAGCCTTAGGCCCTGCTCTGCTCTGCCTGTGGGTCCCCGTGCCCTGCAGCACTGAGTGGAGCTGCGCAGCCCGGCCCCATTCAGCCCCCCTTCCTGATGCTCCCTGTGGGAACCTCTGTCGTACATTTCCAGATTTGCAATAGGTACAAACCGTCACTTGCTTTCAATCCCCTCAGGAACAACTTGCTTTGCAGGAAAATGTAAACACCTGAAAGCGGTTACATTCTATGCTATGTGGGTCAAAGTGCTTCAGAAGTCCAAGCATCCATCTCTCTCATCTGGGCAGCCACTAAGATAAAATCTGGCCACTGTAACCTTGAGGTGACCTTCACCAATCTTCTCAAGATCTCTTAATCCCTTAATCTGATGAAGCGTTTTGACCTCTGAGCATTGGGTGGATCAGTGCCTTGATGGCATTTGTGTTAATTACTCCTCAAACTCTCACCGAAAGCAAAAAGATCTCAGAGTAGCATTCTTAGTCCAAACTTTTCTTCCTTGCAGTAAAAAAAAAGAAAATCAAACCATCCTACCTGTGTTGCTGAGCCTTCCCAGATTTTCTCTTTGGTTTGTTTTGCTTTAGGCATCGCTGCTCGCTGTGCTGCTTGCATGTCACCTGAACTGCAAAAACAGGAAGGATTGCTTTAAATTGTTTATTAAAAATCACTTTTTAAAACTGTTGCACATATTTATGACTCCTCTCTTCCCACCAGTGGCAGGGACTCTACCTTTTTATTTCCCTGTAAACATTAAGAGACATCTCTGGGCTTTAAATCAAACTTTCTTAATAAAGAGCTTGCTTTTGTCACTCTAAGACATCAATAGCAGGCATCTTTTCAAGAATACTATAGATTAATATTAATGTTATTGTTATTATTATTTTTACCAACTTGTCAGGTTGGATAGCCACGCAACAGGCAATATAAGGCATTCATAAATGCCCAAGCCAGATTGCTACAGGAAAAATAGACAAGTAACTCTGCCTTTGGTGAGCCAGTTTTAGGAGCAGCCCAAGGCGCCCATGGAATGACACTGGGCAGCAGCAGTGGGCTCTGCCAGCAGGAGAGGGCTGTGCCTTCTGCTCAGAGAGAGCTGCCAGCAGCCCTGGGGGCTGCTCCTATCTCACAGTTATGTCACCTTACCACCCCTGAGGAGAAGAGGAAGCCCATGCAATTCATTTCAAAACCACAGCGAGTAACTCTGTAGCAGCACAGCTGCGTGGAGGCTGACTCCCTCTCTTCCTTTCTCTGCTCCTCATCAGCTCTTGCACAGCAGTCAGCTGGGGGCTCCCATTTCCATTCCAAACAGAGCGCAATCGTGGATCACAGGGCCACCTCTGGCCAAAACAGTGTGCTGAGAATAGGCCGCGGTCTGCATCAGCACAGCTCAGCCATGGTGACTGGGGAGGCGGGGGAGCTCACCAGGCCAAGCACACACTGCAACCCGGCACAGCGGTGCGACCCTTCTGACAGCCACAGAATGAGCTCCTACCAGCAGTGCTCATTAATTCCTATTTACCATCCCTTACAACATTTGTAACGTCGGCAGACTGGACCTTGGAGGAAATGCTTTTCTTTTGGTATGGTCACGTGCACGATGCCCAGATGTGTTCTGAGGCCTCAATCACCCTCCAAATAAATTCTCAGCTCCTGCAACCATAACGGCTCCTCCTGGGGAAGAGTGAGTGTGAACCAAAGCAGGAGGATCCGATTGATTACCATTGGCTTTATGGTTTGGAGTCCTAAATACACGGCTCCAGCAGAATGAAGGTGCACAGAGCCTCGAACTGTGAGGTAAAACCTCATAAAGGGCCGTTATATATTCTGGTGTTGTGCTCGCAGTACACATACCTGCTTGTTCTAAAAAGCATTTCCTTATTCCAGCCTGTTGCAATGCACACACATCCAGCTCCCCGGCCCGGTCATTCCCAAAGCAACTCTTCCCAGAAGCAGCATTTTCCTCACAGCCATCAGATGAAGAAGCAGGTTTCTGAGGTCACAGCTTGCCCACGGATGGAGGACTTGGTGACCCAAACTGCATCACTCTTCACCACTGCCAGAGCAGCAGAGACAGTTCAGAGTTCTGTCTGATTCTGCTTCGGAGCCTCAACTTTCCCTGAAGAAACGGGGCAAAATGAAGCAATGCATGTTTTCAGATTTCTCAGCTGGCAATGAGGGAACCCTGGTGGCCACAGCGCAGGTTGCTGAGGGCACAAATTGTTGTAGGACATGAAAACGTGAAGCCGGATGTCCTGGCAGAAATCAGCAGTGCAGATGGCTGCTCCAGAATTCCTGCTGGGGAAAAGAAGTGGCACACTTTTAGTATAGTGGCATCCATAACCTTCAGTGCTATGTCCATATCAAATCACCTTAACAGTAACACATTCAGCCAAAAGGTTTTTAGCATAGGCACTGCTAAAGGAACATGAGAGCAGGGAGGACCTTTTCCAGCACTGGCTGACTCGTGTTCTGCAGCTAAATCTCAGGTTATAAAATGGAAATGGGAGTGTTACAGCGAAACCCCTCTGCACGTGGGAGTGATTACATTGCAGGCTTTCCTTGTCATCCAGCACCTAGAAGGACAAGAAATCCTGCTGCTGGTCTCTGAAAACCCAAAGTCCCCAAATTCATTACCAGAGTCAACAGAGCTCCTGTGAGCACCGTGTGCCATTGTTCATTCCTCCAGGCCACACCTGGATTTAGTTAATGAAAGTCAAACTCTTAATAAATACCTCTTAAAAGCAAAGAAACTACTAAAGATGGTGTTTCATTTCATTGCAAGCAGTCTCCTCTGTTTGTTAAATTGGAAACTATTTTCACCTGATACTTTGGAAATGAAGTCACGACCTTTAATAACTCCATTCAGACTAAATGCATAAATAGAGCTAGAAAGAATCTGTCCAAGTGCTAACCAGAGCATATCCCATATATCTTGCAGTCATTAATGGCTGATGAATTATGCTAATAATGTCAGAGGACATTGGCAAGGTTGATGGACCCAAACTTGCCCTTGTTTTGACAGTACTTCTATGGGAGAGGGCTCTTATGGGGAAAGCAATTACCCAAAAGAGATTGGTTAATAGCAGCCTTCTCCAAGGCGATTTGGATGGATGGGCAGTGCTAGATGTATATAATGGGATTTTTTATTTTTTTTTCTTATAAGAGCACAAATTATGATTCACCCTAATTTTCAGTTCTGGTGATTTGCCAGTATTCAGTGTCATCCAATATCAGTACAGGGCTTTATGACTCCCAGAGGCCATGAGCAACAGAACAGAGAACCTTCATCCAAGGTTTTGTGCAGTTCAGTGCTGGCACACCTGAGTGGTGCAGCCAAAGTTGGTGCTGATGTGGCAAAGCTTCTCATTCCCATGCATGCTGTGCACCCATTTGTTTTAATGAATCACCGAGGGTCATTTCCTAAATGTTTAATACCACCTATAAATAAATGAACGGGCAGCACCAAGGAGATCTTAAATCAAGAGTAACAGAGATGACACAGTACAAAAGAGAAGCTCAGATGGCAACTCTAAGAGGATGAACTGATGCCTCAGAGAGGTTAAGGTGCGAAATGTGGATGCTATGGGCTCAGGTGAGCTGATGGTGGCACGCCAGTATCTGCTAACTGGACTGCCTATATTTAGTGCAGTGACCTGACTTCAACTAAATGGTCACATCCCATTGCATCCATCAGGATTTATGCAAGTGGCTGAGTGCTTCTCTGCCTGCAGGCTGCTAGTTCACAGCTTTAAATGCAACTAGATACCACTGGTATTGCTAAACCAGGGTCTGTGGTCAGAGCATGGACTTTAAAAATAACTTGTATTAAGTTAGAGAAGCTTTAAATACAAAGGGAAAAGAAAAAAGGAAAAAAAGGAGCCCTGGGAGGGAACCTGGAGAGCAGAGATTGTCAGGCTGTGCTGCCTGCACGGCCGTGGCAAAGTGCAGGGAAAGAAAGCATGCAGGAGAAAAATACTGAAGTGCTTCGCTTCCACTTCAGAGTCACAAATGTTGATTATTTTGCTCTTATGTTCTAGGAGGAAATAAATCTCTAAAAGGTGCCACTTCACTTCTTTTCCTTTTTTCCTTCCCTACGTGTAGGTATAAAAACAAAGTGTAAAGCTGCAAGCATTCACCCCACCGGGCTCCTGCATGGACCAACCATCAGCACCTGGCACGGAGCAGGGAGCAGAACTCACCTGCTGCAGGCACGGTTCCCACTGCTCCCACAGCAAAGGGCGCAGTGCTGGTGGGGTGAAGCATTCCGGCCCACTGACACACAGACGGCTGTCAGATCACCACCACCACCCCCAGCAGCTGGGCCCACCCCAGCACATTTCCCTGCTTTCAGCAGAAGAAACCACACCAGTGAAGATACCAGCCCAAAGTTGTCTGCAGCTCCTTCCAGCTGCGGCAGTTCCTCCTCGCCATTGTGTTGAAGCCAACGCAGGAGAGCAAACCAAAGTGCTCACGGACATCCTGTCTGCAGCAGCCAGAGCTCAGAAATCAGGAGTTTCCATATTTCAGAAACTCAGCGTCTCCAAACCCCACGGCCAGAAGGCTGCTGCGGCCAGGAGCCCTTCCAGCACTTCTCTTTCCCCCCATCCTAGCAGCTACAGTCTTTCCCATTTCATCTCCTTCTGAAGACAAAGCAAAGCAAAGCAAATTCAGTCCTCCAAGCATTAGCAAAGCAGCATGCACAGAGCCCTGAAGGGCACCACAAACACAGGGAGCTGCCGCAGGAGTTCCCAGGCGCCTGCTCAACCCTGATGGCTACAAAGTGCACTTCCATACAGCAGTAACCATTTAAGATGTTTCTTTGAACTGGTAACAGTTAAATCCTTAAACTGCATGTAACTCTGGTCCCCTGGTAGCAGTAACTGTTACTGTGGCAGGGGAGTAAATCCAGATTTACAGGAGCACAGCTGGGATGGAGCCCAGCGCTGCTTCCCAGCCCTCAGTTGTGCAGAGTACTTCAAATCTGTTCTTAAATTTGCAGTGTGTACAATCAGGAACATTGGTCATTTAAGAGACAAGAGAGATAAACACAAAAACTGAACATATGTAGATGCCTGGGCCACCGGGAATACAATTCTCCAATTAAAATATTAATAAATGCAGAATATCCCTCTCCTTAATTAATTGGTTAAGCAAACAGTAAGACTAGGTGAAATACTTCCATGATTATTTAACACACAGCCAAATCAAGAAAGTTGACTGAATAGCAATTCCTCAATTAACATACAATGAAGAACATTTGAGTTTTAATTAATCCTTATTGGCGCTGCAGAGACTTCCATGGAGAATCTATTCCGACTCATTTCATAGGCAGGCGCTTCAAGTTGAGGTAATTTCAACATTTGGTGTCCAATATAAATCCACTTATTAAAACTGATAGAAATACACGGGGTTAAAATCAGATCCATGGGGTGAGTACACTCGGGGGGTCACAGCTCCACACAGCATCGCTGCTGGTACCAAGGCACAGCTCTGCTGGATCCTAAAGTGGGGCTGGATTTTGTGTCATCGTGATTTTGGGGCTAAACCTCCCCCGTAAGCTGAGGCGTGCTGCACTGTGTGCATTGTGATTGCTGCAGCCGTTGGCTCAGGGCTGGCAGCCCTGCTCTGCAAACAGCAGCACCATGTAGCTACATGCATCCTCCCTGCAGCCCTGCAAGGAACTCTTATAATACTTAATCCACTTAACTAATAGGCTTCTGCGGGAGTTTATTTAAAAGTCATCTACATTTAATAGAGTTCACTATTTTAAAAGAGGCAGATTATTTTCTATTGCATTCCTCCCAGAACACCTCTGGCTTTGGGGCTGGTGTCTGCTGACCTTTCTGACTCAGGAGCTCTCTTCAGGGGACCATGAAGGGGAACTAAAGATAGTAGAGCTATTTCCAGCATCCCTGCACTCCCAGGGAGCCCTGTGCCTCCACTAGAAAGAGAGAGAGATGACTGGTGTAAGGCTGGGGTTTTCCATGAGCTCCGTGAGACAAATTCTGCCACCAACCCCCAGCCACAAGGGAGCAAACCCACTACCAAGTGACCAGTACCAAATACCCCGTGCTCTGTCTCCTATTGGCATGGATACAGGTGGTGGAATGGAACAACCACTTTCACGTGCTTAATGACAGCACTCTGTTTTACAGGACTGGATAATAATTGTTTTAAAGTACCTTCCTAATGATATATAACGCAGTAAGTAGATGCTTTTTAATGCAAAGCACTTGCAGCGTTTTTCTTTCAATTGTGCTGCCTTGCAATTCTCATACCAGTTTTTAAGAGTTGTGTGTCAGAGAGGTGGCAAAATACCTCACCTGCTCATGGCTGTGATGTGATGTACTGCTGCCCTGCCCTAGAGAGCACCACGCAGATGTTGGATAGGGCTGAGAGTGCCTGGACATTGCTTTGTTGTCCTTACAGCACAGCAAGGTGAGCGCTCTCTCCCTGCTGACATGCTGAGGATTTTTCTCTTTCTCTTGGCTCTGATCTTATATTATTACCATAAGTTCACTCAGGGCTAAGCCACGCTCAAACAATTCAATAACAAGCTAAATTCTTAACAACACACCATGCTAAATTCATAATCAAAAGTAGAATGCTCAACAGAACAGGAGAGAAAGGCTTGAGCATGGGGGCAGAGCAGAGCACGGCACGGAGTATGGGTGCAGAGCAATGCACCAGCATGCAGCGAGGAGCCAGCAGTGACATCCCTGAGCAAAAGCCTGTCTCTCAATTCAGGGCCCCCTCTCCTCACCTTTAGGATATGTTCCTTCAGTTACAGGGATCCCCTGCAATAGCTCTTTCACACCAAGTCCAACACTCGGTCTTACAGAACTGCTGACAGCTGTGGTTGTCAATGGCAGAAGGCAGCCTTAAAGAGGAATCTGAGCAAGAGGCCAAGCCAAGGCTGCCCGCTGAGTTTTGCATTGCCCCTGAAAAATGGCCATGGAAGCGCAGCCCTCTGAGGTAAGCATGGTGAGGGAAAGCAAAGGAGCCAGGTGGGTTTCAGTCCACTTGTTCCATGCGAGGCCTCATGTTTGTACAGCTGTGGGCCTTTGCTAAATATGAGCACTTTCTGAGGGGCTCAGCATTTTCACCTCACTTTTTTTTTTTTTCCCTCCCCCCTCCCTTTCAGGAAATCCAAATGGGGAAGCTGAAAATACAGCAGTAGAAAGGAATGGAAATGTACAGCTCAAGTCACCCTTTGGAAGAAAAGAATTCAAGAAATCCCACAGCAAACCCTTTTTTCCAGGGCCACGTTTGCATTACAATTGAACAAACCTGCCTTGCCATCACACACCCACCAGAGGAACATTGCATCCAGAAGGCATGCTCACCTAGATGGCTCCCAGCAGCAAACCCAACTGGCTGCAATGCAAGCCCCAGAGCAGCTGTGTGTCAGCACAGCTCCGTGCGCAGCCCGAGCCTCAGCTGAAGTGCAGACCTTGTGCTGCTGATGGTACAAGGAGGGGAACGGGAGCGCTGCAGGGAGCACAGAGCTGTGTGGCCACAGCCTTCCAGGCAGCTTCTCCAGCAATGTGATTGCAGCATTGAGTGAGCTCCCGAATTTCCAATGCTGTGATTGTGGCTGGCAGCAGGGCTATGGAAATCTTCCCAAAAAAGCTAGAACTTAGTTATTACACTTTATTCAGAGCCCTGCTATGCTAAAAGGAGAGCTGTTTGAAGGTGTCTGCAAACAGCAAAGCATTTAACATCCATCCTTGACTATTATTTCAAGCACAAGGATATTTACTGGCATTTCTGGGAACATAAGTGCTGTAGGAAGGGAGTTGGCAGAGGTCTCCTGCTCAGGTTGCACAGCCAGCTACACACCACTCCCAGCCTGCAGCACAGCAGTGGGGAAGCACAGCACAGAGTGCCTCTCATCAGCCACAGCCCTCCTGGGGGAGACAGCACTGTGCTGTGATGCCATGTCAGAGCTGAAGGTGGGAGCAACATCAGAATGTAGGGAGATAAGTGGAGGTCTGCAGATAGCAAGAAGTCAGACCCTGTGAGCTTGGGCTGCAGAGAGGACAAGATCAAATCTCCTTTGTACTCAGTCATGTTTATGAGGAGGGATAAATACCCCACAGTTTTCAGAAACATGAAAAGAAGCTGGGGCCCGGCACAGTGGGACCTGCTCCTGCTTGCCAAGGGGTCACATCGGTCAGGAGAGATTTATCTCCATTCATAAACATTCCAGATAATGTGAAACAGCTCATGGGGAGGATCCCTGCCTGTCTGCATCCCCCAGCAGAATTACATTCCTGTGAATCCTGCCTGTAACGATGCAGCTCTTTGCGTGACCAGAAATTGTAAAGAGCTCCACATCGGGGCAGGCAGGCACCACACCAGCAGCGTGCTTTATGTCCTGCTCTAAGGGAGAAGGGAGTCTGCGTCTGGAACATCTCCGTCTGTCTGCCCAGAGCTCTGATCCCAGCAGAGCACACAGCAGAGGAGCTCAGCGCTGGGCACGCCAAGTGGAACCGCGCGCAGCCCCACCGAGGGTTTCCTCTTTGCCAGAAGGACAGCGCTTTGTAAAGCAGCTGTTTCCAGACCCAGCTCACGCACTGCTCCGTTCTGTGCAACAAGAGCTGCTCCACATTAATTCCGGATGTGAAACCTGTTGCTTAGGTGACCGCTCATAGAGCGCAGGCAGCCGCGGCAGTGAGCTGTGCACACACAGCAGCTGCAGACCCACACAGCAGCGCCAGGGTGGCAGCTCAGCTGTAGGACAGCACGCTATTTCCAGGAGGGGATCACAAAGGAGCCAATGCTCCAACAAAAACCCCATCTTGAGGAAATATCTATTGCTTTACCCAAAGGTGTATAAGGGGCTTATTGCAACTTCCATAGGTTTTCATGACAGGTATTTATGACAGCTGCATATATTACAGAAATCACTGGAGATGTGGCTGTAACAAATCTGAGAAATTAGATGTTTGACCCAGGTTTGAATCCCAGCCATTGAACTTAATTACTGTGTTCAATTTATCTCTGTGGCTTCCCCAACATCTGTGCCACAAGCTGTATGGTTTGCATGTGGATACAAGTGGGGGTTTTGCATTCTGTTCGGCAGAAGATTAAATGATCAACCTCTAGTTCTGGCAACATATCAGAACACGACTCTTTGTTTCCTATCTTTTTTCCCCTATTGTTTGCAATGTCACTCTGGTGCAAAGCACGCACACAGCTGTCCCAGTGCACGGAGACACGAGCCTTCCCTCGTGAAGCATGAAGAGAAAACATTCACAACAAGGAGATAAGCAAAGAGGGGTTGCCACATCCTTTAGTTATGTTCAATATTTCTGCACAGTCGAGAAACTGTGAGGAAAGAAACAGCAACTGAGTTCTGGCAACCACCACTGCTGCTGTGCCCATTTACAACATATCACTTCATCTCCAACCTCATTTACTTAAAGCTCTGGTTCTTGTGCTGCTGGTGCACACACTATCTCTCTCATCAACATGTGGGACTTCTTTCAGTGGCTTACGACCCAGAAATTACTCAGTTTTCTCAGCTTCCCTTCCCAGCATCTTGCCCTGTAACACAGCAGCAGCAGCATCCCACTCACAGCAGGCAGCTGCTGCAAATATCCACTGAAGCAACATCCAGGAGCATAGCCCTTTGGTAAATGGAATGGAATGACTCATGCCTCTTAAAGCTAAAAAAATTCAAGAGGAAAATAAATTAAACACCTACTCAGGAATTAGGAGGCTTAAGGCACTAACAAACAAAACCCACAACACGTGTTGGCTCAGCACTGCACTGAGCTCCAGTCCCAGGCAGACAGCACAGTCAGGCCACGTCCCACCCATGTCTGAGGTCCTTCTCCTCCCCAGGCAGGGCTCACAGGAGCTCCTGATTCCATGGCCAGTAGAGCCCCATCTTTGGATTTGCAGCCCTTGCCTTTTCCTTCCATCAGGTGCCCATGTCAGCCTTCAGCCTCCTCAGGCCACTGCACATGCTCTGGAAGCTCTTTGATCTGTGTCCATCTGAACACTGCTGGGTGTCTTTGGCAGCTGCCCATCCTGCTGCTGGAAGCTGCAGCACATTTGTATCATCCCAGCTGTCTCCACAACACCCGGGATTGCACAGACCACTCGTGCTCAGGTGAAAAGCCATTATCTATTCACGTGTTCCCAGAAACAATAACAGAAGAAATTCCACTTCCCTTGTTCCCCTACTCTCCTCCATACCGGGTTCACATCCAAAGTTTCTCAGTACAGGATTGTTTGGGACTCAGACGCACAGCCATGCTCTCCCTGCTCTTCTCCTTTCTTAGTTCTCCAACAGCGCACATTTTGAAAGTACCTCTGAGCACTGAGACAATATTATTACTGACTACAGCCCAGGTCCCTCGAGGTAAACGGTCATCCTGAACACTACTAGTGTAACTGGGTAGGTGAGATGGGATTCCTTTCCCTTTTCACATTGGTTTACACCGAATTCCACCTGCCTTTTCACCTCAGAGTCATTCAGCACTACAAGGACCCTCTGCAGCAACCTGCAGGCAGCTCAGTGCTGTCCCATCCACAGCACACACCCTGCAGCCCTCCCTGCCCGGTGCTTAAAGCTGCTGCCCCATGGCTGCAGAGGGAAATGCACACTGCAGATCCACACTGCTCCTCCCAATGTCATGTCATTCAACAGACCTTACATCACCACAGCTGAAATAGTTTTGTGACCTGGCAAACGCAGTGCCTTAAAATGAATGAAGTAAATGGCATAAATTTTATCCCTTACTACATTTCTTCCACCTTCAATGGTTTTACCTCCCCAGCAAGACATGCCCCTTAAGCCTCACTGCATTCTTTCGCCAATACTCAAAAATCCAATATAGATTGCTTTCTTCATGTTCTGTACCTCTATGACTTCTCCTAAGGACAGTGTTGCCCTGCCCTGCCCCAGCTGCAGTGACCCCAAACCCAGTGGTGATGCCCTCACCTCCCAGCACGAGTTGAGACCCAAGGAGAAAGAATGCAGCAATGCACAGAGAATGCAGCAAGGAGAGGTGCTGGGGGGGGGGTGAGGAGCACTGGTATGGAGCACCCAGACCACAGGCAGCACAGAACACACAGGCAGCACGGCGCCCACAGCTCTTTGCTTCGCCCCTGCGACAAGCAAAGAAGGATTATTCTCATTTTATAACTGGATTATAGAAGCTAAAATGAATTTACATGTATCATGCTAATCCAAAAGGGAACACTTACAAGCAGGCTTTGAATGAAACTGAATGCCTCCGAGTAGGTTAACAGAGATGATTCATTATGGAGTAATTGAAGAGTATGGGAACATCTTTGCCTAAATATTTTATTCCAGCTGAGATTTTAATCAAGTTTCTAAGGAATGTCTCCTAACGCTTCACAAACTACTACAAAGATTTGCATAGGTAAATAGGCATTGAAAAACATCAGTAATGTAAATTCAAGTGTTCATTCTTAGCTTCTAATTTTTTTGGTAAAGATAAGTAGAATGCTGAGCTTAAGTGTTGGGGAAAAAAAAAAAAGAAAATCAACGTAAGAGTTGAATAATGGAAAGACAGCAATTTGAACATAGAACTCAGGAGCAAAAGCAGGCCGCTCTTGTCAGCAAATCAACCCAGTGGAGGTCTGATTTCTACCATTCTGACTAAGTTCCAGTTGTTTTGAACAAACAGAACGTGTTCTTAGGATTGAAGGTGAGCTAATGCCTGCGAATGCCACAAAAAAGCTATATAAATCAATGAATAAAAATGATAATGCTTAACATTTACCCAGCCCTTCACAACAGCACACAGCCTGCAGCTCAGTGCACAGCCCTGCTGCACGCTCCCCTTTCCCCTCCTCCAAGGCTCCCAAGTACTGTGAAAAGTCTGAAGTGAAGATCAGTTCCTCATCTTTAAAGCCATTTTCAAACATTAATATTTCATTATAAACATTGAGCAATCTGAGAGCAGCCGGGGTGAGCGCTGCCCCGGGACAGCATGAGGGCAGGGAGGGCTGTGCTGCTGGGACATAGGAGCCCCTGTGCCACCACGGGCCCTCGGGGCACTGGGAGCCTCACAGTCTCACGGTGTTGGCTGTGAGATTGCCTGCTCAGCACACAAAGCATTGCACCACTCCAGGGATGTGTGCTCTCAATCCGGCTCCTCTCACTTGAAAATTATTTACACAAAAAATATCAGTTGCAAACAACACAGAGCAAAAAAAACATTTGGACATATGGATCTCAGAATGACCTCATCCTGAATTCACAGGGTGATGCCAAACTGTCCTTCAGAAAGAGCAAAAAAACAAACAGACAAACACAAACAAAAAACCTGGCTTGGTCCAAACCCAACCCAAGCCAGCAGGAGCAGCTCTGCAGTCACCTGCAGCACAGAAATCCACCGCACAAGGGAAGCACCCCATGGATGGGCACTGCTGCCATCAGGAGCAGGACACGCTCTGCCTGCCTTCACACAGCACACACAGCTCTCCGTGTTCTCTTCCTGGCTATTTTTCTCAGAAAAGTTTGAACCCTGCACAGGTTTTAGATGTGAAATGCAGAATTACTTCCCCAGAATTGAATCATTGGCTTTTATAGATCCAGTAGCAACACTTTAAAATAATGACCGAGCCATTATTCATTCCCGTGACATTTGTTTCAATAACATTAATCAGAGTGAACTCATTTGGTATTAATGCAGGTGTCTGAAGGCCTCCTAGAGAATTCCTAGGGCATTCATTAGCTGGGCCATTATTTTTATTATTTTCCTACAATCTCAGCATGCCGGGGAGAGGCAGGACTGGCAGAGCTCAGGAAGAGCTCACTGCATGCCCACAGAACAGCTACAGAGCAGCTCCCCGAGGGTCGGTGCTCTCTGCCCCTGTCTCTGGGGCGATGGGGCCGGGACCCCCCATGCCGTGCTCAGTGCAGCCCCGTGCTGTGTGGCGCTGCCCAATGGCTTCCATAGCTGTGCTTTCACAGCTGCTCTCCACAGCCTTGGACGTGCTGCCAAGATTCTGCAAAGTGGTGCCAAGCTGTGCAGCCCCGCGGTGAATATCTGCTCTGAAGGAGCCTCTGCCTTCTTTGGACTACATTTTAATTGAGCACGTCCCAAGGAATCAGAGCTGTGAGATGTTATGCCCATGTGCTTCGTATCCATTATCGCCAAGAGATAAGCAGTGCAGCTGACCTGTGGTCCTCACTCCCCAATCCAAACACTGCCTCATCCATAAATACTTGTGTTGCAGAGCTCCTCGCGCTGCCAGGAGTGAGCAGGAAGGAAAAACACTCACCAGAGCCTGAAGAAGATGGCTGGGAGCTGCATGAGGGAAACCTGCTCTGTGGGGAGAGCATTTCTGCTCTCAGGGGAAAGCAGCCACGGTTAGACTAGCCCTGGGGGGAAGATGCAGCCATTGCACAAGGAAAAGCTCTTCACCCCACAGCAATGCAGCAAAAGGCTGATTGTCAACCAGCTAAAACACACGTGTGAAAAGCAGGCAGGCAGCACTTATCCATGGTGAGAACCTCAATTTTGGCAGTTACCAAAGCACTTGCATGGCAGCAGGAACACACACTGCAGCCTCTGCAGTTGTGGAATTAGTGTAGCACAGACGGCACCTTCACAGTGCACTTCCTATTGTCTTAGACAGTTTACAATCAGAATATGTTCAGTTTCATACTCCAAACCTATGCAGAAAGTACTTTCCTATAGTAGCACTATGAATAAGAAGCCCACATAATCCTGGAATGAGTCAGCCTGAACATGACAGATAACAACATCAACTCAGACAGCTCAGGAGTTAGACCACAGCCCATCCCCTCCAGCCCCCAGCAAACAACAGGGGAAAGAAGTGGGGTGCTCGCTCTGATCCCCATTGCAGGGGAAGGGGCTGCTGCAGGGATGGGAGCAGAGATAACAGCCTCACGCTGCACCAGGGGAGGGTCAGTTGGGTACTGGGAAGCATTTCAGGCACTGGCACAGGCTGCCCAGGGAGGTGGGGGAGTCACCATCCCTAGGCAGTTGTTCAGAACAGTGGAGATACAACACTGAGGGACATGATCTGTGGGCATGGTGGGTGGGTTGGGATCTGACCTGGGGATCAGAGATGCCTTTTCCCTTCCTGCTGCTGCCATCCCACCATGCTTTAAGCACCATGAGAGTCCAGTGATGTCCCCCTGAGGTGGGGCCAGCTGCACACAGGGTGCCCAGGTCAGGCAGAAGTGTGATCCCATCCCACCTGCAGCCTTCCCCCCTTGCTCTACTATGCCTTATTACATTACACATACATAGCACTGCTCAGAGCCTCAGCACATGGGTTGTTGCAGTGGCTATGGGCTAACAGCACTCCAGAAGTGAGTGTCCCTCTTCCCTTTCCTACGGACCTTCTATTAAACTGTAGCAGCCACCACAAATATATTAGCAGACATTTTATACACAATCTCATGTTTCAGGGCTTTCAGTTTACGTAAGCACCGTTCTACTCTCACCACAGGAAATTTTATCTCTCAGTGATACCACTTGCACAGACAGAGGACTTGCCCAGCTCTCCTACAGCGTACACTTGCATTTTGTAAAACATGAGGGTCTTTCATGTAGCCCTGAAAAGGAGAATCAATAGCAAAACCTAAACTGCAGTCCTAGCTGCATGCAGCTGCCACAGCACACAGATGGCAAATAGAGGAAAATACCAAGCCTCCCACCAAAGTTGCTGCAGGACCTTCGCTCACATGGGCTCTCCATTTGGGCATGTGCTTTGTGGGTTCATCCCACATATATATATCTATGGGATATATATCCCTACAAGCTGCAAAAAAAGGTCTGAATACTGGGGATGACCCTGGCCCCCAAATTAGCCTGTAGCAATTAGGAAGATCAATAAAATGGGAAAGGCATTACAACAGAGGTGTGATGACAGAAGGAGTGGCACAATAGAAAAGTGCCATAAAGGAAGGAGAGAAGATTGCTCACCTGTATCAGAAGATTCCAAGTTTACAGAGGAAAGCTCCACCAAGGAAGAACCTCTAGAAGATCTGTTCTTTAGTGGCAGTCAGCCCTTAAGTGAGACCTAAGAGAGGTGCAGCCAGGCTCCAACCCTTCCAATCACACAGCTGAATTGCCTTCACCTGTGCTCACAGGGCTGACCTGGTCCTTTCCCCAGGTGCTCAATCAGTGCTTCAGGCTGGGACTCAGCAGTTCCCATACAGCCCCACTGCAGCTCCTGAGGGCATGGGCTGCTCGGGATCCAACAGCAATGTTTTTTCATTTAGCCTTTCACTGAGGCTGTGGAAGATGAAAGAATAAAGAAAATCTGAGGCATTTAGGGGCAAGGTTTGTCTTCGTGTAGGACACACCTTAGCCTAAGTCTGGGGTGTCCATCATTCACCTGGGAGAACCCCCGCTGCCACCCCAGGCAGGGATTCATTTCCCACCTTGGTTCCCAAATGATCACAGATAATGGGAACTGGAAAACAAGAGCCATGAGATGTGATGTTTTGCTGAGCTGTAAGAGGTTCTACACAGGAGTGCAGGCCTGACTGACAACACTGCACTCTGGGAGAATGTGACAGCTTTTGATGGGAAGAAAGATACAGAGAAAATGGAGTATCAAAACAAAGAAGTACAAAGGCACCTGGAAAGGAAGTGTGGAAACGTATAATTCAAAAAATTGTGAGCTGGGATGTACAACACTGCACGAATCCATCATCTCCTCAGGGCCTCCATCCTCTCAGGAATGGACTTTCAGCAATGACAGTGTGACTGCACAAAGCATTTGGCAGAGCTGCTCCTCGCTGCCCGCTGGCTCCACGCTTCATTGTGTCCTCACACGTCACACAGAACTGTCACTACTGCTCCATTACAGTTCAGCTGCAAGCATTTAGCATGGGGGCAGGGATGGCGCTGCTCCTGCATGAGTGGGAACGAAGTAAAAGCCTATGTTGTATAAACAGACGTGCCTACGTTATGTAAGCAACCAATGACTTGCAGCTCCTGTTGTTGGGATGCGACGTAAGACAACGCTTGGACATGAAGTGCTGCGCAAGCCTGAGGCAGAACAGACATTTTCATTCATGTATGCCAAGCAGTGGCTGTTCTGATTGCTGTCACTCAGCTTTGATGCTACGCCGTCCCAGTGACACCGCCTGCCTCTGCCGCAGGCTGACAACAAACCTCTGTGGTGTTGAGATACTTCCACACTAACCAGGCCCAGAAGAGAAAACCCTATGGAGAAGTTGTTCAGGAATCCTCACCAAGTTTGTGAAGGCAGAGGTGAAATTCCAAGAATGAGCAAGTTTCAAAATGCACGCTCATATTGAGCAATGGCATTTGAAATCAATATTTTCCATTACTTCTATAGATGGTGGCATAACGTACGGTAACATTTCGGTTGCTAATATCTTCGAGCCCAATCTATACAGAATATGTATTTTTCGTGCTCTGATTGCATTGATTGCTCATTTAGCACACAATCGAGGCTATGAGTTCATTAAAAAAGGGACAAACAATTGCAGGGTAGTTTATTCTTGTCACTCAGGGGTTGAGTTGGATGCAGCAAATTTACGAGTGAATAACTCACATTCCCTGTGCGTGTGCTTGTCCTTAGAAGCCACTCACAGCTCCATGCAGGACCTGCTCCAGGCTTCCCGCAGTGCCGCAATGCCCAATGCGCAGCTCCAGGCCCCAGGGAGAACAAGGCCACCCCTGTCAGACACCACACGTGCAATTATCCTCCCAAAGAAGTGTCCTTTGCTTTCTCTCCCCAGCTATATTCAGTGAAAAGGTAGGAATAAGTGTCACATGCGACGTTCTGAGTGATCTGAGAGGACAGGATGGAGCAGTACTTCAGCACCAGCACAGAGCAGCAGCACGAAGCACAGAACAGCACACCATCCTTCCCCTTCTTCCTGTCTGACAATTGCTTTTTTTTCCCCCACAGCTGGAACTGACCCCAGACAGTTGCAGTTCTGGAGCCAGGAGCTCATTTTCTTCCTCAGGAGCATCTTCAGCCTCACCTCAGCACTACACAAAAACCCAACCAACACAGCAGGGAAAGAAACCAGCAGAGGCTGTGTGTATACCACAGGTGGTGCCTCAGTGGTTTGTTGGTGCCATCTGAAGGAGGGAGGCTCTCCTGCTGCTGACATCCACAGAACTCACACGTGTGGGTTGCAATTGTAGTCATTCTGATTCCTGTTTGTATACCTGGTCATGGAGATGAGTACCTTAGGCAGCATCCAAGGAGGGTTCATGAACAGCGCTCGCCAGTGTGAGCAGCAGAGAACATCATCATCAACTGTGGATTTTTCATGGGCAGTGCAGGAAGCCTGACGGCCTTCCTACCAGCATCATTGGGTAGGGACATGAGGAAAATAAATCTCACTGCTCTGATGTAAATTCCACATAGCTTGGAGCGTTGCGATGGGAGGCTGCTCAACAGGCAGCTTTGGGTGAAAGGAAGAAGCTTGCCTTTCATTCATGGAGCAAAGAGTGAGTGCTGCTGTGTGCTGGCTGAGAAGTGGGCTGAGAGGGGAGGCAGCCTGCAGGCAGGGCCAGGCTCTGCTTGGAAGCTGAACATGGGTCAAAGTATCTCATTCTCTCTGTACTGTTATGTTCTCTACAGTCTGATAAATACGTAGGCACCCTTGCTGCTGTGAGGGGAGAGCTATGGAACCAATGGAGAAGATAAGTTGAATTGCCTTGTCTTGCTGCTTTCACATCAGTTTCCTTAGCTCCTTCTTTCTATACATCGTTCTGCCTTTCCTTTGCCTTCTGCAGTGTGTTGGCAATTGTAATTAGCAATGGTTTTTCAGTGTGAGAAGAAGGGACTCAGATGGCTGCAGAAAATTATAGCGCTCTGTGTATTCATGTCATTGAATGTTTTCCTTTTCTTGGATATTTACATGAGTTATTCATTTTATTTTCTTTTAGCTATGGAAGTCGGAGCTTCAAAATAATCATTTGGCTTGTTTATTTGCAGAAGATCCTCTAATATAATTATTTATAAGAATTGTGAATTGGGAATGATGAATAAACATGTACGACAATTAATAACCTCTTTGTTGAATTCTCATATGGAAGCAGATGGCCTAGTGATGCATGTAAATAGATCATTTATTTCATTTGGAAATCTGAACGTTGAATAAGAAATCAGGTATTTGCAGCTAAAGACCTTTCCAAATGTGAAGAAATATTCTGAACAAAACTGGGGAGCGAATGACACTCTGCCATACAGAAATAAATCCAGGGGCTATGTGGAATTACCAGCCTTGTTCAGCACGTGAGCCCAACACAAATGCTCAGAATGCATGGAAGAAAGATGTTCGTCCACTCAAACTTATTAATCATTGACTCTTACGTCAGAAATACTTGCTCTCACCAGCTACACGAGGTGCTGACATAGCACAGAAACTTTGCTGGTGGTCACCAGCCTGCAGTTTTTACCACAAGTGACAGAGTTGGAAAGAAAGAAGGCAATAACTGCAGAGCAATGAAGATGTGTTTGTTGGCTCAGGGATGCGCCCCCATCACTACATTAAGACGTGCTCTGAGCATAAAGACAAGGTGCATGTGGAACCTGGCTGACAAGCAAACGGGGCTGCAATGACAAGTTTGCAAATAACCACAGCAACAAACAGTCCCTGAACTCCAGGTGCTGTGGGTTAGAGCTGAATGGTACACACGTGCTCTGAAGTCATTGAAAATAAACTCATGGCTGCACTGTGGAGCTGATTTTTACTGCTCACTTTAATAGTGGGAAAAAATAGATATGACTGTGACCTTTTCACAGTTCACAGGAGTACCAGCACACTAATTGAACGACTCGGCACAGAATTCAGAATTTGTAATCACAGTGGCCCCAGAAAGGTAATTTATGTTCTGGGTTTGGAAGAGCCGAGTCTCACCTTGCTGAGAGCAGCAGAAGTCTGCCATCCGTGGGCACAGACCGGGGCCAAATGGTGCAACAGAGTGGAGATCTGGGCTCCTGCTCTGCAGCTGGGTGCAGCTGTGCCTGTGAGGAGCCCAGCATCGCCCCACACCAGCTCTGCTGCCACAGCTGCATGCCAGGCTGGGAATCAGTGTGCACCTATTGGGAGCATCGTGGGAACCCCACTGCTCTCCTGCCTGCACCGCCAGGCTGACTGCCTGGAGGCGTGCAAACAGATGTGGTTTTGGATCCTAAGACAGGAAGGAACATGAGAAGTAAGCAACAAGGAAAACTAAAATAAATGAGACACAGTTAACAGCATTAGGATTTGCAAGACCCTATTGATGCCCCTGCAATGTTGCACTGAGTAAGGCCACGTTCTGAGCCCTGCTGGAAGGTGTGCACACCCAGCCCTTTGTGCCCGCAGTGTCATCAGCGTGCCACAGTGCTGTGAGGCCATCAGTCAGAAGGGCCTCGGGGGCTCAGCCACAGCCAACCCTGCAGCTGGGAGCCAGGGGTGAGCACAGCCCATGGAGCACTGTGTTGAGCCGGGGGGCACGGGGCACCCCCAGCAGCTGAGATCTGGTTTTCTTAAGTGGGAAGCAGAAAACTGTTCCCATGACCGAAGCTTTTTGAAGCCTGTCTCCCATTCAGTATTTAAAATAACCAGTTTCAGACATATTACCACCTCTTCGCTTTCCCACTGAGCAAAGCTGGCCGGAAGTTTGTAGCACAGCAACATGCCTGCAGCTCACTTGATGCATGCTGGCTGCCACCTGTCCCAGAGCACACAGCACGGCGATGGGAGCAGGGAGCCAGCAGCAGCTGGCTGCAATGGGGCTCTGCTGCAGCACAGCCAGCATTCCGAGCCACTCCTGAGCAGGAGGACCAGAGATGAGGAAGTCAGGCAGGAGTGCACTGCTGACGCTTTGCACCCACATGGCGTGAGGCTCCCCTGTGCCCTGCTCACCCAATGAACTGCGACGGCTTGTGAAATCCTCACCAGAGTGGGAGCATTAGTGCAAACAGATTTTACTGTAAGCATTAAACCTTCAGTGAAAGCCCTTATAATTCTTTTATGTTCTGTTCCCGACTATAAATTAGATTATATTACACTTAATGGTTATGGACAGCATGCAGACTCAGTGGTGTCTCTTTAGGTCATAAAGGCCCACAGTGCAGCTCTCACTCTCCATCCATTTCAGAGGTGCAAATTCCTCAGCAATGAGGTGAAAGAAAGAATGGTGGCTCTTAGAGCCATTTACACCAAAAAGCCTTATCAGATCCTCCCCCTCATGTACGCACTGTGGTCTGTGTAAGCACTGCTGTGCTGAGCTCCTTTAGAACACAGAACTGCCTGGGTTCCTCCAGGCCTTCCACCTTTCACTGCTGCACAATTCATTTTTCAGTTACTAATTCAGGAACCTGCTTTTGCTTTGTCACAGAGGCAACTCCCCTCCAAATCTCACACTAACGCTGAAGCATCAGACCAGTGCTGAGCGAATTGCTTCATACTCCCCTTTTCCAAAGCTACAAACAAAGTTGAAAAATTCAGTTCCCTCGGGTAGTCTGCTCTCCACTGCGCTCTGCCTGCATTTAAACTGAATTTGGTCCCATCAGTGTAGAAAAGGGCCGAGGTGCAGCCGTCCATCCCTGCAGCAGCACAGCCAGCTAGGAGCACTGCTGCCTCCCCACCATCCACGTGAGCACTGACGCAGCCAGCCAGGTCCTACCTGCTCGGCGGTGCACCTCACCTGGTCCACCCACGTCCTCGATTACACAGACAGCCCCATGGAAATTCAATGGGAGTGTCAAACAGAAAACGAGATGAATGGTTATGCTTTGATTCTGGCAGTTCTTGCTGACCTCAGAGAAGACAAAATCCCTGTGTCAGCTCGTGCCTAAGCGTATGCTGCAAGAAACCGAGTTTGCAGGAGATGAGCCCAGGAGGGGCAGTGGCTGGGCTGGGAGCAAACTGCCCAGGGTCACGGGGCAGCTGTGCAGCTGGAAGGGAAGGCAAGCTCTCTGCAACACATTCTAATGTTTTACAGGCTGGATCTCTGTGCTCCACACAGCTCCTTGTCATTTCTTTGGTACTGGGCCAATACAATTGAAATCATATCCTCCCTCTGCTTTGTCTCAATTTTTATTGTTTTCTTATGTCCTAAGACTTCACAGGCCTTACAGCCCTGGCATTTTGTCATGTCCACCTTCCC
This sequence comes from Lagopus leucura, assembly GCF_019238085.1. Taxonomy (NCBI): domain Eukaryota; kingdom Metazoa; phylum Chordata; class Aves; order Galliformes; family Phasianidae; genus Lagopus; species Lagopus leucura. The sequence continues at coordinate 706,663 of NW_024962281.1, read as the reverse complement.
CTCAGCCCACATACATCACATGTATACAATATTTTATGCACATTACTGCAGTATGTGTCCAAGATTAATCACGGGGAATGGACATAAGTGCCTGACTGAGCTCTTGCTGACACAGAACCGCCAATGCTCCTAGCCCTGTGTGTGCTGGGATTTTCACTGTTTTCATAGCTATTAGCTGAAGAAGGGATATGTCAGAAGGAACATGGTGTTATCTAACGTTGATGTCCGGGAGGGTCTGGAGTCCAGCTGGGATGATAGAAGTCAGTAGCACCGATGGAAATCAGGTCCTATTCAGGCACTGAGCACGTGGCTTTAAATGCTAGCATTATTACTTTGACAGCTCCTCAGTTTGGTTTTTAAAATTCTCAGAAAGCCTCAGCACACGTACAGAAGCACCTGAGCCAAGAGCTGAGATCTGTCCTGCAGGATGGACTGGGCAGGAAGAACCCAGTACCTGATGTACGACTGATTAACAGAGATGGGTGTCCTGGAGATGAAGCTGTTCCTCTTTTCTCCCCCTCAGCCCACACACACCCAACTAAAACCAATGCTGCTACCGCAAGAGAAAGCTAAACTCATTCACCTGTAGGTATCTCATGTTACAGCTTATCTTTAGCTGTAAAATTACACTAAAAATAACCCAACGATGGTTGCAATTGTAGCCTTCATGCTGATGGTGGCCTTGCCCTGCAGTGGGCTCCTCACACGGCTGTAGGCAGGCAGGAGACGACGGCAGCACAGCACAGCTGATGGGAACTCTGAGCAGTGCTGGGCTGCTGCTCGGTGGGGACAACACCACCAGACACCCCGTTTATCTTTAGTTAAACTGTCACACCTGTGGCACACCTGCCAAGCTCACTGCAGCTGCTCTGCCCGCACCTCTGGGCAGCAAACAGTTACCAGCTTACTGCAACTGCTACAGGAGCACATGCAGCATTTCCTAATTAGCTGCTTTCATAAAATTGATTAACTGCAGGCAGATATGCAATCACCAGGAATTTACGGAGGGTTGCTCTACAGACAGCGCACGTGGCACTGAAGTCGTTCAGCTGGTGGAACACCAGGGCTGCTGCTCAGGGCACGGAGCTCGCAGAGCTGCCACGGGAGCCCCTGCCCCATCCAGCAGCACAGCTGGGTGCCCACAGCCCCTGCCCACCCAGCAGCTCCCTGCAGCACAGCTGGGCGCTCTCTGGCTGCAGTATGTTTTGCAGCTGGCAGCTGTTCTCCCCCAAACTGTCGGATTCCTTTGCGGCCTCGCAGCCAGTTAACGCTGCTGCAGGGGAAGCTGCGTTGTGGGGTCTCTTTTGTGACGCCTGTTCCTTAATTCCTAGCTTGAGCTATCTTCTTGCTTTCTGAAGGACTCTCTTTAAGTCCAGCGCTCTCCAACCAGCACTCAGGCCCTGCTGTTGCACAGCCCTGTGGCACTCCTGGCTCTGTCAGACACAGCTCCTGCCAAACTGGGACTGCCTGCGCAGCAGCTGGAGCTGGCAGCCACCATTTTCAGAGAAACCTCAAGATTTCACAGAGGATTAACGAAGGTGACATTGAGATTCAGCAGCATCTTAATGCCATCTGTTCCCCAATTAAGCCCTCCTGAAGGGGCAGGCACACCAACGGGCTGCGTCTCAGCCCTGATGCTGTATGCTCCCAGCCCTGCTCCATGTCCCACCGTGCCAGGTGTGGGCAGCAGCCAGGATCCAGTGCAGTGCCTCACATGGCTGCAGGGCCTCCAGGTGTGTTGGCAGCCTCAGAGCAACCTGGCTGCTTGGGCTGGGTTTTGTCAGGCAGAACGTAGAAGGACTCTTGCCATTCAAACAGCGCGCTCTGAGAAAGCTGTGCAGGCAGCAGACATTTGGGTTCGGTGCTGCTGCAGGTGCAACCTTCACCTGAGGACACCCTCAGAGTTGTTTTCTGTTCCTGTGCAGGAAGACGCCCAGAGGCAGCCATCCTGCTGTGACTTGAAGACAACCTCGATCTGTTTACCCTGGCCCTGCACCCCCAGCAGCACCTCTGTGGTCCTGCTCTGCCTCTTCCACCAGCAGATCTGCCCTGGTATCCATTGGCATCGCCCTTGGTCCTCTGCATACCTGAGGAAGGATGAAAGCAGCCTTTATAAAAGGTGACACAGTACAAACCTCCATTGCCAGAGGTCCCAGCCTGAGCCCAGGCAGATATTAAAGATGTGTAGTACATTGTTGCAAGCAGCAGTACAGAGAAGAGCAAAGCAGTTACCAGAATGTAAATGAAGAGCTGAGCTCAGGAGATCCAGCCACCTCAGGGACTATGAATATTCAGGTAAATATGTTGAGCTGAAATATTGAGTCATCGGCAGACACTACATGCACAAAATGTACCCCTGCCTGTTCTGCATTCACTTAAGCAGGCACTGATCTCTGCAACATATCTGTGCCACTGTGCAGCAGTGTTCACCTCCAGGCAGGCCCACTTCCTTCTGGAATGTTACAGAGCACAGGAGATAACCACTCTGCGTGCAGTTCTTCAGTCTACACAGATAAAACCCCAACCTGGGGATGGGGGGGGAGAGGGACCAGAGATAACACACATTGCCTTAGACAGAAAGCATTTAAGTATCATGAGGTGGTGCTCCTTTCATAACGAGCCTCAAGATTTGCCAGAAATCAAGGATGGAACCTGGCCCAAATGGTGCTCCTGCCCCCAGCTCTGCATGTGATGCTGTAGCTCAGGAGAGGCGTGCAGCAACAGAACAAAGGTGGTACATTTCTGGAATGGTAGAAGAGGGGAAAAGCAGGCAAAGCAGAGGCAGAGCTGAAGTAATGGTCCGTAGCAGTTGCTACAAGCATGAAGTAGAAAGAGCAGGAGGAAAGCTGGCCCTCCTGTGCAGCCTGCTGAGAGCAGCTGGCAGCTGAGCTCCAGCATCACACCACTGTCCAAACCAATTATTTTGAGTTGTATTTCAGTACATTGTCTGATCAGATGGCACCATGTATCAGTGACAGACACGGCAGGTTGGGAGGGCTGCTGCCAGGGGCCAACCTCCAGCTGCCTGCACCAGGGCAGAGTGCTGCACCAGGGTAGTGCTGCCCCAGTTCTGATTTGGTTTTAAGTAGGATTGTGTAGGCGAACAGGTGAACAGGACCAGGAGCATCTCCTGCCCAACCCACACCAATACTGCCAAGGCAGGACTGCAGAGCCGGGGTCTCAGTTCTTCTCAGTGAAGTCAAACTTCAACCCAGACAACCGCACACCAGCCAGCACATCAGAACACGGTGGCCACAAAGGGGAAGAAAACTGCAGCTCTGGTAACACAGCGCTCAGCCACCGGACCTCCTGCCCATCCCTGCTGCTCAGCTTTGGAGCAGTGCTCAAGCTGCAGTTCCAGTTCGCTTTGAGCAGAGGCCAACAGAGCTTTGTTACTCCAAGACAGCACCAGGAAGTCAGGCGAGAGACGCAGGAGGTAAAGATGTGACTCAGATCTTGAAGGGAAAGTGCTTCATCGCTCCATTTAGAGCACATTCCTCCCAGGCCTCTGGCAGCAGCTGCAGTGCAGGCACAGCAGGGCCATGGCAGCCTGCATTCCTCCCCACACCCAGAGCTGGAAGGGGCACTGCTGTTTGTTTTATTTTGGAAATCTGTCTGCTCTTCTCGAAGGGTCGGAGCTACCACATCTCCCCAGCGTCGCGCTCAGCTTGGAAGCCGCGCACTCATGGCTGAAGAAATCCCTGTTCCTGAAGGACGTGGCGTTTGCCAACACCAACAAATGGTTTGTGTTTGTTTCAGCAAGCGCTGCCATCTCAGATTTTTAATGTGCTTGTGGACGAGGACCAAAGCTTTCCTTACTGCTGGTGTAGACTTGAGGCAGCCTGTGATCTATTTCTATAGCTTGGCTGCATTCACTTTGCTCCCAGATCTCGTTTGTGTTGCGTGGAATTTCTCCTTTTGTTCAGCTGCAGCCATACAGCTCCAACTCTTTCCAAGGCTGCAGAAGGCGTTCAGTCATTCTGTGCTAAACTCCCAATAAGAAAACCTCATCTGCTGCACAAAGCCTGTATTGTTCTGGAAGAACATCTTGAGCACTGCATAACCCGAACAACCTGCTGCTGCTTCTCCAAGGGTGCATCAGCACTGCATGTGCGCCGGCTGCTGTGGGAGAGCAGCCCAGCAGGACCAGCCCAGTGCCACCGCCAGAGGCAGAGCCGCCCTCCTGGCAGCACCTTCCCACTCAGAGCTCACTGTGCACAAAAGGTGCTCCCTGCTTTGGGGGAGGAAAAGGGAGATGGGGGAGCAGGAGAGGCTGTGCGTTTCACCATCAGACCTATGTGGTGCACAGCAGCGTTTCTTCAAGTCAACCACTGGGATCCTAAGAAAGCACTGTTGTTACATTTGACCTCTCCTCCCCAAGGCTTTTTTGTAATCTTACCAACAAAATGTCTCACAAAGCCCAATTTACTGTTGCAATATTTTGAGCATATTTTTAAGGAGCAGCATAGATTAACCTCCAGCGCCTCTTCACAACGATGTACAGCAGAACTTAAGGTTTGCTTGTTTGTTATCAGCTTTATAATGATCACATTAAAGAGGAGCTCAGCTCACTTCACTCTGGCTGCACCTGACTTGGTGCTGTACCCACATTCTGCTCCCTGCCCAGGCAGCTGCAGTGCTGCCATGGGGAAGGGTGTGAAGCTCCTACAGAGCTGGGCACCCAGACACAGGCACTGCTGCAAGGATCGCGCTCTTTTAAGGCTCTTATCACACTGAACACAACAGCCTTAACCGTGTGCAATACTCAGAGTTACAGCAGAGGCGATGAGGACAAATGTTGGAGAGCCACATGCAGACAGAACACCGCTCTGAGCCCCAGCACCCCCTGATGCTCCCATCGATGGCCCCAGGCACGAAGCCCTGCTGGCAGCGATGGTTCTGCTGCTCCCCATCCCTGTGTTGGCTGTCCTCAGCCTGACCAGAAAAGCTTCAGCTTCTTCCAGGGCATTACCCCCGGGGCTCATTGAGCTGCAGATGTGTGCAGCAGTGCAGAGGAGCTCATTCCCAAGCCAGACCACCTTCTTCCCCTCAGCTGAAAGGAGATGCCCAGGATGCAAGAAGCAACTCCAAGTGAGCTGCTTCCTGCCTGGCCCGCAGCACCCCCAGCTCAGGGCAGCCCCAACCATGGGGCATCCCAGCCCAACATCGAGGTTCTGTGCCCAGCTGAGGGCTCTACTGCTGCTGCAGAGCAACCTTGTTTGCATGCCCAGTTCTTTGTAGATTTTTGATATTTCACACCCATGGAACAAAAGCAAGAGAAAGCTGAGTTGCATAACTTCATTACAAAGAATCCAACTCTTTATCTGCAAAGCGGGGTGCAGCAAATCTGTAGTATCAACTGTGCAGAAACAGCTGTGTTATCTCCAATCTGTGAGCAAGCTGTGCTGCAGTGCTCAGTGAACGTTTGCATTACAGCACATAAGCTCTGCTCACTTCTCTCAGCACAAGGATCCTTACACAAGCAGAGTGGTTTGAGGGGGATAAGAAGCAGTGAGGGGAGAGATTATGAACAATAAAGCAGTGAGTCTCTGCAATCTTACACTTACTGACCAATTTTCAGCTATTTCAGGCCTGTGGAATACAGAAACAAACGCTGAGGAATACCAGACTGCAGAACTGAAACAATAAAGAAAAATGGGTTATAAAAAAAAAAAAAAAATACAATCCTGCAACAGAAAAGAAGGGCAAATCCAAGAGCAGAGCCCATGCAAATTTCCATTAACTTCAGAAAAAAAATCAGGACCTGGTCCAGAAGTCAGCAGAGACGCAGCCAAGCAGATGGCCAAGGAAAACAGCACAGCTCGGAACGCCCGCAGCCTTCCAAGCACCGCTTCCAGCACAGCTCTGGGTAGCGCTGGGCTTGAGGAACCTCCTCCCATTTGGCACAAGGGGAGCTTTTTTCCTCCCGCAGCTGTCTATGGAGATGGCCGGGCTCTTTTTTTCTTTTTCAATGTCTAATTTAATGCCTATTAAGTGTTCCCAATCAGATGTCATTTCATTCATTTTTGAGGGGAGATGCGATACAGCGAAACCGTGGCTCATTCACATTACAGGGAGAACACGGGTGTTCCTGAGCAGAGCTGAACAAGGAGATGCCCACAGAGCTCCCAGGAGCTCCTCCAAAACAGCGTTTGTAGGACAGGAGAAGGGCCCACACCACCATGGAAGCGACGGCGCGTTGCTCCTGGGGGCAGCTCACCAAAATCGCTCATCAGAAATGTTCCAAAGGTTTCACTTCAGCATTTTCCTTTTAACTTCTTTTCCATAAATACTCACTGAAGGTTTCAAAAGGAACATTGCTTGCTGTTCAGCAGGTCAGTTTGAAAGAAGCCCTTTTCTGAGATCCTAACCTAGACAACTTGGAAGAAACATCCCCTTTTTATGAATTATTTTTGTTTTACAAATGAATATTTTCCAATGGAAAAAGTGGTCTTAATTTTTCCAGACTGCCTTGCACAAATGAATGCCACGATTACCTCGGTAATTAGAAACATAACGACACCTATCATATGTCCACCCCAACACTGCTAGCTGCACGCTGCTCCTCTGTATTTTCCCCCAAGTTCTAAAAAATGACAGCATTATTCTCCTCTGCCCGTCCCGAGCAGCTGAGCATACGTGCAATAATGTCCAAATATCCTTTCCCAAACAGTGGGAGGTGAGAACTCTCACATAACGAATTGAGCCTCGCTGCGCCCACCAGGAGCAGAAATAGGGCCAACGCAGCGCAGGCGTGAGCTCAGCACAGCAGGATGGCACAGCTCAGCCCCAAAGCTTTGGAGCGCAGCTCTCACCCACAGGACTGACACAGACGTTGCTGCCCTTCCCAATCCCAGGGCAGCACACCCCAGCCAGCTCCAACTGCCAGCCTGCAGGCACCACGCACTTCTATCCGGCGGCTCCGATTTGCCCTTTCTCCCCCCCCAGAATCCTGCAGCCCCACACAGGCTGTGGATTATCACTGCTCCACTGAGCTGTTGGGGGTGACGTGGTTTCTGGATGTATTCCTTTGGGACAGAAAGGTGACAAACAAGTTTAAGCCATCATCAGTCCAGCAGGTAATTTTGTTCCCATGGGCTATGATTCACCTTTCTGCCCACTGCAATTGAATTGGCAGCTGGGGCGCCTTCCTGCACGGCGCGGCCATGACCTCAATTCCCCATTCCCTCTCCCAGGGAGCCCTCCAGCTACAGAGCAGGTTGATGTACGAAGCACCTCCATGTCCCCAGCACATCCAAGTGCCCTGCTGTCAGCATGGCCCAAGGCCATTTTCCTTGTTTCCTGACAGATAACCGTGGGTGCACTTTGAGTCCGTTCCTCTTACTTTGGGTAATAATTTAACGACGTTATTTATGCGACACTTTTGGCAGAAGCACCCAACAGGAGGCTGGGAGCAGTGAGGACACCGCACAAGTTAGAGGCAAAAGTTGGAGAGTTACAAACATGCTTTGTTGGATGCTGAACTGCAGAGCCGTGCATCGCGCCACACCGCACATCAGTGCAGCTGCACCACACACAGCAGCAGCACGCTGCTCCAGCAGCCCTATCCAGCTCCATCATCACCGGTAATTACTGCGATTAACACAGAGAGCAGAACAGCAATCAGCTCAAACACCCTCCTGCGCTCCCTCTGCCCTGATCTTCAGCAGTTCACCTCCGTGGTCAGTCACGCTGCATCTTCAGCACCGCCTGCAGAGTCTGCCCCAGCAGTTCCAATTACATTTAATTAACCAAATAATGACACCACACTCATCAGGCTGTTGGCTTTTAAAATAGTCCTAAACATAACACTGCGTTTTCACCAGACCTTCAATTTAGGTCCAAGTGGTTCTCTTCATTTTGGTGTGTATTACTGCCCAGCAAGGGCTCTTGAGGATAGAGATCAGCACATGGAGACACAAGTCTTGCTCCAGAGAGCAAACACTCTTCATAGAAAAGACTGATAGAGTAAATAGGGCAATAGTTCAAGCAGCCTCTTGGTTCAGCATAAAACACAAACATTGCAATGCAGCATTAAAATGTCACACTGACTTAAACACGTGGCTCTCTGCCATTCCTTCGGCTGTTGCTGTGGCTGCCCAGTGCTGCGGAGCAGAGCTGCTGTGCCATTAACCTCTTCCTGGTGCACCAAGCACCCACACCCTGCATCGCTTCCTCCTGAAGTCAGCACCAGGCAGCTGTGTTAGCCTTGGGCTGGCACTTCTTATCAAAGTGCTTTTGGAGAGTAAGTCTATTAGAATAAAAGGAGCACAGTTGAGGTAAAGTCAGACACCCAGCCACACAGGCTGACTTCCCTGGCACCCCATGCTCCTAATTGCCATCCAGTGAAGATGATAAGGTCCCTCTGGACACAGATTCCTCACGTGGAAGAGGAGCTGCAAACACCTGAGTGGCAACAACCAGTTGTGAAGCTTGGGTGGTTGGAGTGGGAAAGGCAGAGCATTGCTGCCGGACAGCCCAGGCCCCCGGTACGTGTGTGCCACTGGGCAGAGGCAAAGCACTGCTTTCTGCCCCTGGAAGAAGAGCCATTGCCTGGGCTGCCAGCAGGATGAGGGCACCAGACACGTCCATTTAGGCCTTGGAGCCCTGGGGATTGGGCTCGCAATGAGGAGCAGCCCCACAAGGCTGATTGCTGCTCCCAGCCCACACAGAGACCTGAGTTCAGGCCTCAACAGCACTGTGGAGAGACGTGAAGGAAAACAAGTGGGATGGCAAATAAACAGAGAACACCCAAGCAGGAGCGAGGGCCCTGTGTGCCAGGGGATGCTCAGAGGGTAGAAGAGCCCAACTGCTGTGCCCCACTGCCAGCCGGGGCTGCCCGGGTCCCAGAGCTTTGCAGAGCAGCCCCTTGCCTCTACGTTTGCCATTTTTCATGTTCTTGCAATATAAACAGCAATGACTACGAATAAATGTTAGCTTCCAACAACAACCGCTGTATGTATGGATTTCATACAGTTTACTTACAGTGTTTTGGTTAAAAGGTCAGAGGAGTGCTCAAATATTTGGAAGAGGCATTAAATTTATAGCACCTCAAAAAAACCTCCCAGCACACAGTAAGCACACGTGCCCTGTTGGTGTGTCCATACGCACAGAGAGCAACCGCGCAGCTTTGGCAGCCAGTTTGCTCCGGAATGGAGGGCACCAGCAGCACCCTCACACCCACAGCTTCCCCTTGCGGTGCTTTGGGAACAACCTCACCCCGTGGCACACGCTGAGCGAACGCACATTTCCCTTTTCGTTACCGTTAGTTACAGCCACCTCTCCCACGCTCGCCGCTCGCCTGCGCTCCTCTCCTCCAATCCAGCCCAGCGGCAGGGCAGGGCGCAGACCCGGCCAAAGAGGGACCCGGGAGCACCTCGGGATGAGGAGGGCAGCGCTCCGCTCTCTGCACCCCAGCGCATCGCGGGGAAGCGGGGCGGTCCGTCGTGGTCGTCGTGCCCGGAGCTGAACGATCCGCCCCGCAGCGCTGAGTGCCCGGCACGAGGAGCAGCCCCGGCAAAGCTTCGTGATGATTAACAGAAGGATCGCGGCTGCAGCCAGGCTGCGACACAACAAAGCTCATCTCTGCAGCCATTCCAAGGATGACTTCAGCTCCCTGCTCAAATTCTGGTTTGATCGCAGCCCGGCGGTAGGGGAGAGCTCCTGAGGGCTCTTTCTGCTAAACCAGAGCCCTAAGGCTTACCGGAGTGGAACAGCCAGCTTTGGAGAGCCCTTCAAAGCAAGTGTGTGTGTTACCACCGACAGGAGAAAACGATGCATTCAGTTACATTACCTTCTGCTACACAGAAGTGGTGGAAAAGCAGAGAAGTGAAGGTGCCCAACCTCAGTTACTGGGAAATGGGGAGTGCTGCCAAGTCAGGACATCACAGCAGAGCAGCACAGATGGATGGAGATCGCCATGAAGTCAGTGGCCCACAACCCCAGTACAGGATTTTAAAGAGCAGCCCACTCATTTTCACTATTCCTCCATACAGCCCCTGGCCCAGAAGCCAACCATCCCTTGGTGTTTGCAGATACAGCCCTACAGCTGCTACTGCTGCTCTCCTGGTTGCTGCCACAAAGCTCGGTTACAGATTGAGGTATCCCAAAGATTAAACTCCAATTGATCTCCCTTCAAACACAGTTAATGAATTCAGTTCAACTCCTGAGAAGAGCCCCACAGCTCAGCCTCCCCCTCTCACCCCAGCACAGAGCTGTGCCATGGCTGAGCTGAGGGAAGGAGCACTGCACACCCTGCAGCAGTGCCTGAGGTGCTCGGCTGCTCGGGGCTGGCAAGTTTCAGGGAGGAGGAAAGCTTGAAGTTCAGAACTCTTTGCACAGAAGGCTTTCAAGAAAAAAAAAAAAAAAAGAAGAAAAAAAAGAAAAAAAAAAAAAAGGAAAAAAAAAGCCAACTCCTAATCAAAATAGCATGGTCATTTTGATGTACATCATCTCTTGCTCTTTGGCTTATTTAAGCATTTCAGTTGCCATAACAACAGAAAGCATTTTACTATAAGCTAAAGTGAACCTGCTCCTTAGTGCGCATCAGAGCTGGCTGCCATCAGTGCAGCAGAGAGCAGGAAGGACCCACAGCAACAGGACCCCTAGGATGAGGGACACAGCCATAGGCACTCTGCTCAGTTCTGGCTTTGACCACATCAGGGCATACACACAAGTACAGAAAAGAGCTCCTGGGCCAGCTCCCCCTCATCCTGGGTTTGCTCAGCACAAGGCAGCCCCAGCCCTGTTGTTCCCTGTGTTGCAGAGGCCACCACTGGGCACACCGACCCCCTCAGCACTTCCCATCCCTCCAGGGCAGCCCTTACCTGCACCCTGATCTCTCAGCACGTGGCCACCTCCGAAGAAAGCAACTCCCCAGACTGGCAGCACTCATAGGTGTAGCGGGGAGGGGCAGCCCTGTGCAGACAGGGCTCACCTATGCAGATGGATTACAGCTGTGAGATGGGGCAGAACCTGCAGGCAATCAACTGATTAACGACCTAGCTCACTGACCAGCTCTGTGGCTGTTGCAGGGCAGGGTGCTTCCTAACAGTGACAGTCCCCGGTGTCCCAGCACCAGCTGCTCTCCTTGATGCTGTCCTGCCTCAGCTCCTGAGGCCTCAGGCAGCTGAACACCTTTAATTGCTGCCACTGGAAAGAAAGAGTTTCAATATAGAAAATACAGTTCTTCTCCAAAGTTATTTGCTCTGCTTGAGAGCTAGCACTCTGCTTTCAGTCTGTTTTTGTGTGTCTCTTGGACCTGACATATGGCATATTAATTATGGCCAGAGGCAATGGAGGAGTGTTATTCCTTTACAAAGAAGATGGAGAAATTCAGTTAAAAATAGATGATAAGGCAGTGCTGTGGGGAACGGGCGTTCTGCCTCTGTTGGCCTCTGTTTCCCATTGAACGAAGCAGAATTTGCTTGCAGGACGTATGGAATGCGTGCATTACTCAGCACAACGAGGTGCGACTGGGACACGAGCACGGTGGTGGCAGAGATCACCAGGGCAGCCCTCAGCATCTCTCTGCTCTCAGTCATTGGCTCCGCGCAGAGGCAGTGGGCCAAGAACCCCGTCCTCCTCCCCCTCCCTCTTCAGTTATCGTTCCATGGAGTCGTTAAGGTCTGTCGGGGGGGACAGCAGCCGCTGTGGGCACACGAACAGGACGGCAAGGGCAGCTTGCTTCCCGACAGCTGCGGGAGCCTCCGGGGGCATCACTGACCGTTATTCTCGGGAGGGGGGAACGGACGCGAACTGCCATCTTTGTCGGAAGACGGACGGAGTTCTCTTTGAAAACTCCAGCCGTGCAGCAAATGCGCGCAGTGACTGTAACCGGCCACAGACCCGAGGGCCGTGTTTCCCTCCCCGGCTCCGAGGTCACGGAGCGGCCCTGATTCAGCCTCGCGGCTCCGGCCGTCCCCTCGGCCGCGCTCGCTGCGCCGCCGCTTTGCAAACGCGCGCCCCGTGCAGAGCCGCGCGCGGAGCGCCCCCAGGTGGCCGCGGGAGGGACGGCAGCGAGTCCGGCTCCGAAGCCCCGCGCGGCCAACGGCCCGTCCGCCGCGTGCGCCCGGCGGGGACGGCGAGCCCAGGGACGAATGGCGTGCTGTGAAAGTTCGGGGCGCTTTGGGCAAAGAGCGGAGCCGGGGCGGTGTGGGAGGAGGTTTGGAACCCTCCGGGACAAGTTCGGGATGGCGCTGCCTCTGGGAGAAATGCGGCGGGGTGAACGGCGCTCCGCTCTTCGGCCGTCCCGCACCCGGGGGTCCGGCGCCTCCGTGCCGCGTCATGGCGCTCACAGCCGGCACCGCCCTCCGCAGGGGCTCCGTCTGCGGCCAGAGGCTCCGCTCGGTGCCGTCGTTGCTCCAAAAGTGAAGGAGGAGCAAGTAGAGCCCATTTCTTACCATTGCCTGTAAGGCCCCCAATGATTTACTCCTGTCTACGTTTGCTTTACAGATATCTGTGCCTGTTCGGGCGGATCCCGCAGAAGATGAGTTAAAATACAGCCTGAGAGCAGAGGGAAGTATTGAGAAACCACAGATACATAAATATAACAGTTAAAAATTTTACTGGCTCAGAAAACGATGCAGTTGCACAGCTGATAACAGCATTGATTAACAACAAGAGATAACGATGCACTTTTGTTCTGGTTTTGTGTTCCCAGCAGAGCGGCGGTGCTGCTGTGGGGATGTGAGCCCAGCTCTGCCTGATGGGGTCACAGTGCAGTGCTGCACGTCTCTGTGCCTCAGTTTCCCCCTCTGTGGCACAGAGGTGACAGTAATTCACATTCCTTATCCACTGGGTTGGTTAAGATTGGTAAAGGGGGAAAATGTATTCTGTAGGGGAAAAAAACTGAGCAGAGCAGATGGATAGCTTTAATCGCTGAAGTCTTGCTGGCTCTCTGTGCTCCACCATGTGTTGCACCCATGGGTTGCTCCATGCACGAAAGCCAACACTTCTGCCAAGATGCAGCTACTGGAGGCCTGCTGCCCTGCTCATCTCCCGGCTGGAACAGAAACCCGATGGTAACAGAGAGGCTGCAGGGCCCACGCTGGGTCGGGACATCGGCTCATTGCTTTGGGTGAGGTTATGTGAGCACCCACAGGGAGCCATCGGCTCTGCTGGTTGTGGTTGGGAAGCAGCACAGAGTGCTGGGTGGGGGCAGAAGGATCTGCACAGAGAGATCCGGGCAGCAGCATGCCGGGATGTGGAGCTCCATGGGCACAGCCATAGGGCTCCCTGCACACCGCCACTGCCCACTGCCCCCCCGTGGCATTTGCACACAGCAGCTCCCCCGCTCCTTCGCTGGTGGTGCATTAATCAAAGGCTCTGAAACGGAAAGCAGGACCATAGCAACCAGCCTAACACAGCTGGGTGGTATCTAAACACTAAGCCCATGTACATTAGAGTGAAGTGAGTTGTTTGGGGGATTATACTTCAGGTTTCCATGGAAAAACCTCCCCTCAAACATACTCCCAGCTGAATTACTGAGTAAACCAGAGAGATGTTTCAGAGCTCCAGCATGATGTTTTAATGGGCACTGTCTGGCTGCTGCCGGCGCTTTACTATTTCAAAATTTAGTTTAGCTGTCTTTTCTCCGGGGTCCTGAATTCTGCCTATGTTTGCTTTTAGAAATAATGAAGGAACAAGAAATGGCCTCTGTGATTATTCATCATCTGCTGAGCAATCCAGAGCGAAAACAGGCAAACAAACACTCTGGAGGAAGGGGCTGGGAGCGCTGAATGTGAACACTTCAGAGCTACTTACAGCACGAAGCAGGAGCAGCTCTTCAGAAATGCTGCGCACGCAGAGCGGGCCCACTGTGCACACAAACAAATTAATCAGAAGGAAACAGCAGAAAACTCCCTCCGAATTAATGAAGCAATTTAACATGGAGACTACAGAAGAAAGACAAGAACTCCCGTTGTATTTCTGTAATGTCAGGTCTGTAATGTATGTTCCTGTGCTCACGGTTAAAGGGCAATTCATGGCTACATGGGAAGGTTGCCTCTGGGGACACATTCCCCCCTTCTGCAGGGCAGCGGCGGCTCGCTGCTGTGATTAAAGCAGCGCAGGCCGTGCAGAGAGGCACAGCTCTGCAGTGGTGAGGAAATGGACCTCAGGACTTAAAACACCTACTTGGACCTCGAGTATTTAAAGCCCCTCAGGATTTCCAGCATATAAAGCTCTGCTGATTTCAGCTGGTGAGAATCACCAGGTCAGAAAAATTGGTTTTCTCACCAGAGCTGAGCTCCAGGGTGAGAATGAGGCACCGTGCTGCAGAATTACTGCATTTTTTGTACTAACATGATGCATATTCTCTACAATATTGCTAGGGTATTTTAATGACAAATAAGGAAATCCTTGTTTTTAAACGCATGATGTGAAGCCATCTAGCTTGAGTGTTTACATGCTACTTGAAATGGGGTAATGTCCTGAGCCCCACATGCTGCACCAGGGCTGGCACTGCAGAGAGCAGCAGCAGGGCTCCTGCAGGCTGTGCATACCACAAGGATTTACATAATGGAGAAAAGCCAAAACAATAATCCCGACTGAACAGCACTCCTGACGCTCATATTTAAACAACTGATTGCCAGGGAATGTATTTTTCCTCTCTCTTTTCCTGTGCTTTTTGTGATCGTTTGTTCAATATATGAAGACCTGCTCTTTGCCTCATGCTGGAGCTGAGACCTTCTGCACCTTATTGCCTGTTGCAGTTCTCCAAATGAATCACTGCACGTTTGCAACAGGTCTTACTGAAGTGACAGAAGTTACATGCAGCAAACATGACCTCTTTCCCTCCATGTGTGTTTAAATGATGTCACACATGGGGTGAGCTGCTCAGCAGCACGCTGGGATGGCCAGTGGCAGAACTGACTGCAGTGCTGACAGAGGCAGAGCTGCCCTGATGTTACACACAGGATTTGTGCATTTTCAGATATGAGCTGTAGATTCACCCCAGATCTGAAGCAAAAAGGAGCTGAGGCAGAATTAAGCCTTTTGAGCTCCATTAAGGCCCAGGCAGAACATTACGATCTCCACACTTATCACACAAGTAATATCATTTCATTGCTGTAAATTCATTCCAAATTAACGGCGGTGCAGAGCAGCGAAGATTCCAACGAGGTGGGCTTACACCAGTCAGTCATTTGAATGACGACTTCCCTGTCTCTTGTCCATATGCATCTTTAACATCCAACACTAATGCTTCGTTCAGGTATGACAGTGAAACGGCCAGAGGTCAGGGAGTGCAAGGAGAAAGGCCTGCTCAATTAAACCACCCTTAATATCTAACGCAGATAACGTGACCTGAACTGTAACCAAATGAATAAAATAAAGCAGCCTGTTGCTTCGGAACCAATATCTCGGCTGTGTAAATGTATGAACAAATAAATGCTTTTGATTTGGAAAGATGCTGAGATCAGATGGCCGTGTCGTATTTGTGCTGCTCAGTGTTGGTGCTGACGTGTAGAAGTGAATTCTCAGCCTGCAGATCAATCTGCCTTCACAGGATGGCCCAGGACATCCAGCTGAGATAAAAGGACCGAGTGTGAGAATGCCAGGGGAGTTGGAGCTGGGCAGGGATGATGAGAGCCAACTGTGGGTAATCAAGGAGATGTTCTTGGTTCTGAATCACTGCTGCTGAAATCTGCACTCAGGGCACCATTTTCCCACATCAGATGATATTTGTACATCCTTTCCCTTTCTTCAACTCTTAAGAACAGTACAATTGTTGTGGCAATAATTACTTACAATTTAATTACTTTAGTGAGATTAGTGCCCACAGCCCCCACTGCTCACACTGGCGCTGCTTTGGCTGCTGAGGCTTCAGAAGTGCAAGTGAAGTGGAGTTCAAATTGATCTCCATAAATTGGAGAAATGATTGGAACCGCTCTGAGGGAGTTCAGTACAGCACACAATCCTGTTTCAAAGAAGTGTCACTGCATACGAACAAGATGGGAAACCATTGGGCATTTCTGCAGATAAAGGTTTGGGGATTGCAGGGATAGTCAGAGTCCTTTCAAGAAGGAGAAGAATGACATGGGAAGTTAGAATGAGTTCACTATTGTGTAAGAGGCTGCTGCCAAAAGGAAGCAAATGAGCTGTCTGACATGTCTATTGTGGAGAGCAGAGTAATAACAGTGTGCATAAAGGAAGGAAGAGGTAGGAAGAAACAAGCCTGACATCACGGCCCATTTTCTGCTCACAAAGATAGCAGCAGAGCAGTGAGGAGGTGAGCGAGGCGGTTGTGTCACATCCCTGCAGCAGGACCTGCAGGAGGGGCGTTGGGTCGGCAGCTCACTGAGCACATTTGTGGCCTTTCAAATAAACCCAACGGGCTTTTGGTGGACTTTGGCTCAATGAACCCAGTAAAAAGCAGAGTAGCAGGTAATGTGGCTGCTGGCATTAGCTAAGTGCAGATGTCGCCTTCTTTAGATCTCCTCACCTTGTTTGAAGCAATAATCTTTAACTCAGACAAAACACGGGGATGAGAAGATCATCCCAAATGTGAACGTTCCCACCTGTGATGTGGTGAAGCAGCACCACAGTGCCAAGGAGCTCGTCAGCTTCTGCTAGCAATTAATGTTTGAACCGGCCACCAAAATGATCAAAGATTGACTGGTATTAGTAACTATTAAATCAACAAAGCAAAAGGCACTAAGCTAATTAAAATCCCCCATTGTCCATCACGGGTCTTCAGTGCACATCATGATGATATCAGCATTTCATCATATCATGATGACATGAGCATCGGCATTTTGCAGGTTAATGCAGTGAGTTTGGCAGCATGATTTTCATTTCTGCACATCGTATCACTTAATGAAGCAAAAAGCTCCTCCATATGTTCAGGTCTGCACATTTTGGGGCCGGGAGCAGGCACTGACCTAGCAGTGAAGCAAATATGAGGGGAGGAACAACAAAAGAACACCTTAAGAGCCCCCTGCCCACAGTTCTCCCCAGCACAAACTGCTGTTCAGCTAACGGCCTGCTGCCTTTGATTAGCAAAGCACAAAGCTGGCAAATACAGCTGACAATTTCCAATGACAAAACTCCCTCCACTTCCAAGCTCCGTCCCAGAGCACCAGGCTGTTAATTCACCCCCAAAGGACGACTTCAGTGTGCTTTGCTGGGATAAAGATGACCAAACACAGCAGGACCTGGACAACCACACACATCTCTTTACATCAACCCTCAAAGGAAGCTTCCCTGCCTTGCAGGAGGTCCTCACATCTCAAGGCATTAAGGTTTGTAGCTCCTAAACTAACAACAGAATTCTTTACAAACTCTTCTAATCCCACAGATGACGTACATCAATTGCTCAGTTCTGGAGGGGTGCTATTGAACTGAACTAAAAAAGCCTATTGGTGGGAGGAAGCATCATCTCAAATGGAGGAAAGGCAGTGGCACAGCACAACGTGAGCCGTGCCCAGAACCTGCTGTACCTCCCAGCAGCTGGGAAGCTAAAAACTATTTCTGCTTTTGCACCGAACAGAGAAAATGAAGACTTCTACCAAGAATGGGAGGTGGCAAAGATTTCCCATTGCCACGAGGGCTACACTGCACACAGCTCTGCTCATTTCACAGGCCAGGGCTGAAACGGAGCCCCTGAAGAGCAGGGCAGACCTGATGCTGAGCTGTGCCAGCTGCAAGCCCTGCCAACAGCAAAGCAGGCTCGTCGCTGCACAGCAGAGGTTACAGGCCCACCCAGTGGAGCTGCTGGAAACAGCAGGGCCCGGTTGGTGCAGTAACTGCACTCCACCTCTTGCAGAAGCTGTAACTTTGTACAATAGAGTGGGTGCAGATGAGGAAAAAGATTTTTAAAAAGAGTTGCCAGCACCCATATTTGAATTCTTTAAGCTGAATAACCCAGATGTCCAGAGAACGTAGAATGAAGCAGAGAAAGTCAATGCTTGATCTGAAACTAGGTGAGATTTTAACATTAGGCAGGGAGGGGGAGAGTGTTCAGGTTTCTGAAGTTAAAAAAAGGCACTTCCACAAGGAAGAGAAGAATTACAGCACAAAATCTTGTCATTCCACGCGATGGCAATACTCAACAGCCTGACACTCTGGAATGTAACTAACAGTGACACAAAATTCAGGACGAAATAATGTTAGAGAAAAAAAAAAAAAAAAAAAAATCAATGGAATTGATTGTGGATAGGCAATAAACAGGGCCAGCAATTCAAATCACGTTAGCTATCTATCAGACAGTTGGATATTTAAGAGCACATTAGGTGTGTTTTGTAGGAAGCAGTGCATTACGGTTTGACATTTCACTCCCAGCCGCTCTCACAGCCAAGAGCCCATGTGGAAATCAGGGCTAAGTTCTCCAGCACGTGGCTGAAGGGCACGAAGCTCTCCTGAGCCCAGCAGCTCAGTCCCAGTGCTGCTGCAGAGCATGCAGTGCTCCAGCTGTCGCAGCAGGGCCATGGCTGTATGTTCCAAGCCCAGCAGTGGCACTGTTAGTGCTACACTCAAACAAGTCTGTTCTGACGTTTCCCATCGTGCACTAGGATGAATATTTGTTAAGCTGTCTTTAGTAACTTTTTTCTGTTACAACACAATGACACTACCCACAAAATCAGCACGAGCTGTAAAGAAATGAACCGTATCCGTGTGGAAGGTAAACCTAATCAGACAACACAAATAAAGCAGGGCTTGAGTATTAGAACCTGCTACGCACAAGAAAGTTTGTGAGCTTCTGTACTTAATAAAACCAAACTATGATTAATTAGGTCTCATTTGTAAAGACAATCCCTGTAACTTACCTGCAGCAGTACAGGACAGCATGCTCCACCAGCAGGTAATGCTCCTCGTTGGAAGCAGAAACAGCTCTGCCCCAGGGCCTGCTCAAAGAACAGAACTAGCGAGCACAGACTACAGCATTTCACTAAATAAATGCGAGTTTTATTTAGGATGGTAACTTGTAGTAAGGTAGCAAAGCAGAAAATTACCTGGGCTCTTGAATTCAATTCTGGAAGTAGATTTTTTTTCCTCTTTTGGGCACGAGTTCTAAAATTCGTTACCGCAGCAGCTGTAGTAGAACAGTTCAGTGCATTGCTAACTGGCTCCTAATGGTTCTATGCTCATTCAGTGCATCCCACAGTAACGCAGGATAGAACAGCTCTGGCCAGTAGAAGAGGATCTGGTCAGGAACTTCCAGCAGCACCAGGAAGGCATTTTTAGGAGAACACAAAGAACTGAGGGAAGAGCAAAGAGCAATGCATGCTGAAGCACACAAAGCACAACCCTTGTCTCACCAAGATGAAGGCTCACCGTGAGCAGCGGCAGTGTTGCACCAAGCCTGCCTTTGAACTAAGAACCACTGCACAGTGATTCAGCTCCAGGACCAACAAATAGAGCTGGCAGATGAATGTGAGACAAATGCCATAAACACCATGAGATGAAATCCCCTGGCCTAAATTGACAACAAAATAGTAACATTCATTGGAGAATCTTCATTTCCAGGGGGGGGTGACAACCACATCCCCTCCCTGTGAAGGGTTCAGTGTCTGCATCCCTTCCTTGCATATTTTGGGAATTAACAAGAGCTGACGTGCACACCAAGCACTTCTGCTTTCCCTCTTCTCATACCTGCCATCTACTTTGTGATAACAGCTGTTAGCAAAAAGTCTCGTGTTTCTAAAGTACAATCAAATATTTCTGGCTGAAGCAAATACCGAATCCACTGACTGAATGATCATGCTGCTATATGAAAGTTCATTTAACTGAAGTTCATTCAAAAATAAAGGTTGGAAGAAGCAAACACCATTTTCAAAATCTAAGGAAAATTTAATCAATGTGCCTTAAATTACTTTTACAGTAACAATACTGACAAGCATTTTCAAAATGGTGTTTCTCTTGGTAGCACTTCAAGAGATTCCCCTCTGTCTTCTAATTTGTGCACCGTTAGGAAAAAACCTCCAGTTGAAGTCTTAGAAATTCAAGTTAACACGCAGCTATTTAGAGACCCAGATGGATTCCTATTTCAAGTGTGACAGAATTACAGAAACTTCTAATTTTTAAAGCATCCGTTTTCTAATTCATAATTTCAGTTTCATGACAACCTGAAATACCATCACATCAAATGAACACGTAACTGAGACTAAACAACTTAAGAGTGTATTTGTTAAAATACAGGAAGCAATTGCATACATTCCGTGCACCTGGCAAGAGGGGAGAGAAGCAGGCTCTTCATTACTGCAGATTTATTCAAAAAGAATGCCAACCCCACACTGCCTGTGGCTCTGTTAACTGCTGCTAAGAAAAACCTTACAGTGTGTAACCCTTCTCCCTCCCCTCTCCCCCCCCCCCCCCCCCATCTCACATAAACAACCAAAAGTTACTTTTCTGAAGATACAGGAGTGGGAAAAAAAAACGACATTAACTTGATAAGCATGAACACTTATTAAAGCTATCGACACCTCGGGTCAATTGAGAACAGTATTCAAAGTTCTAAAAAAGTGAACACAAGACATTTGTTTCCATTTTCCAGATGGTTTAGAACTGGTCTAAGTTTGTGATGTCCCCACTACGCAGGTGTTTGCAACTGCTTCTGGTCCAACAAAATATCCCGAGTTGATGTCTTCAGTTTGGCCCACTGCAGTCCAAGGATTCGGACAGTCTGTTCAGAACACAGAAATGAGAGCAAAGACCCCATACAACAAAGCACAGGGGTATGCTACTAGAAGTTGCTGTCCTTCCATTGCTAAGGCAGAAATAAAGATTTTGGAAGCGGAAAAGCTGCACCAGCCAATGATCCCAGCTGTGAGGATAATTCCCATCACTCCCCTGTGAAGATAAAAACAAAATCAGAACTCATTTATGACTTGTGCATATACTTACAGGAACTGCAGTTGGATCCAACACCTCTTAAAAGCAAATACCCTTCAAATTCACATCTCTCTCTTGCTTTAAGAGAAGTCACACTGATTTCCTTTTCTTTGAAAAATTCAATTTTGCATCTTAACTTTAAACTCGGTGGGTGCTAAGATTTATCAGATGGAAAGCAGATGGAAAGCAATACCATTATTTGACTCTGTGCATTTAAAGGCTGTTGACTGACTTACAAGCTGTATCCCCACCTCTCTTTTTTTCCACCTGAACAGTGTCAATACTTCTGATTTTACACTTAGCACAAATTCCTGTCATACCCAAATCACAGGCACCTTCATCCCTGAACATGGAGATCTGTTTTAAAAACTGCCTTGAATCTCACAGGAGAGGGCTCTATGATCAAGTTACAGTTCATGTACTTACTGCAATGAAAACATGATGGCAAAAGTGGAGAGCAGGATCATAGGAAGAAGACAGTATCCAAGGACACTGGCAACGCAGCCAAACGAGACACCCGTCATGCTCATCAGGTTCAGGAGACAGAACATCCCCAAGCATCCGATTGCACTTATTCCATACACGTAGCCAAACTGAATTTTACCAGCCTGAAAGTCAAGCAGAGCAGTGCATGTTAATTACCAGGACAAAATGCCCTCACAACAGGGGGAAGAAGGAAGAACGAACGTTTACAGAACATCCTCATTTTCATCCCTCCAATCCCAACAGCCACATTCAAATTCAACGTGCAGCATCTTCCCACAACCCAAATCCCAGTGCACCTATGCAGCCCAGGCACCCGAGAAGCACATTTATGTATTTCAATGAACAGACCTTAATCAAACTGCTATTGTCTGATCTGGGTGCAAAAGCCTTGGAGCTTTCAGCAACCAACCTGTCAGTATGTCTCTAAAGACTTCTTGCAATAACAGCCTTAGCAGAAGTAATGTGAAGATTTAAGAAGTTTGGAACTCCTTTATGAATCCATTACATTATTTATCTGGGATTTGCAATAGACTTTACAGCATTGTAGAGCAATGTAAATCACAAATAAGCAGAGGGCTCATCACTCTGAGTGATCAACTTCTTGTGGGGGGAAAGCACAGGGAGAGATGACAGCCTCCAGCCCCTGCACAGACACGTGGGATCACCCCAAAGCTGTGCCAAATCAGGCTCAGATGTCAGCAGGCAATTTCTCACTGTGAGGTGGCAAGACTCTGACAGGCTTCTCAGAGGAGCAAATGCTGCCTCCTGCTGGACAGTGTTCAGCAGGAGTTTGAACAATGCCCTCAGAAACGTGCTTTAACTGCAGTTCCCTTCCAATTGAACTCTTCTAGCAAAGTCCCCTAAGAGGCAGAAGCTGAGCTGCATATGAAGAGCAGAATCAAGTTGTACAGGTTTTTTAAAAGGGTCAAAATCTGAACGCTGCTCAACTTGCAAGTATGTCAGTTTGTAACACGTGCATCCTATGCCTGTATTTGTTTTTCCAACACCATATGATCTTCTTATCAAAACGCCCCAACTCCAGCCTGCAGAAAGACAGGGCCATGAGGAGTGCAGTGCTCCCCTGGTGCACAGCTCCTATCCTGCCTGCCTCCCACAGTGCAGAACCTAGAGCTCAGCTCTCCCCTCCCTCAAGTGCTACAAAACCTGCTTTAATCCTTTCTTTCTGCCAGCCGACGTTTGCTTTCTCTCACTGCACTTTAACTCTCTTACTCAGTACTTTTACTTAAAATTCAGACAAAAATAATAAACATAACACTGTCAGGGCTCAAAACACCACACAGGAAAGAGTGATAATTTCTCAGTGAGAGCACAATCAAAATTACCTCTTGTGAACACATTCATTACTTCTGCTGTCCCAGTTGGCATTAAATGAAGTTAGGTTTTTAAACTAGGCCTGCGCTGCCCTTGGTGCCAAAGCACTGCACTGCAGCACACTGCATGTTCAGAAAAGAATAAATGCAATGCCCAAAGACACTCAGAGAAGAAAACTGATGAAACAGACCGAGGCTTCCTAAGACAAGGAATTCTGCCTGCTGTTACTCTGTCATTTAATAGTTGACACTTGAGTCATTAAACCACGATCTAATGTCAATGAAGCTCAATTAAAAAGAAGGCTTCATCAGATGCTAACCTATTAAGAGGTATAAACTAAACCAGATTTACTTTATAAGTGCCTTAAGATTGGCTATTTATACCAGCAGACAAACCAAACGTATCAACTGTAACAGCATTGGTGAAATCCCACCACATGAGCCTCCTCAAACCTGGAGGAACAGAGTAGAAACAATGAACAAAGCATCAAAGACACAGGGAAACAAAACAGAGAGGCCTCAAACATAAAACACGAGTGCTAGAAAAAAGAAATAAAGAGAATAACTCTTCAAATACTGAATGAGCACATTTTCCCAAGTCCTGATCAGAACCAGGTGCTTCAAAAAGACAACACGTGGCTGAGAGAACAGCTCAATTCCCAAAAGCTACAGGTAAAATCTGAGAACACGGGTCACACATCTGTTCTGTGACAAAAGGACCCATAATTCCTCAAAACAAAGCATAAAGTGAAGTATGCATTCCAGTTAAACCAGCATCACGCAGAAAGCAAGCTCTAAAACCTTCATTTGAACCCTGCAGAAGAAAAAGAATAATTAGCTTATGAACTCCAACGAGCAACTGTACTAAGCACCAGTTCCTCTTCCACTGAGCTAGAAACTCTCACCCAGGATGCATTTTTTGTGTCCACCAGGCTAAGGAGTCCTTTCCAGCAAGGCCACACTGGAAAATTTGGCTTTTTCCCCCACTGTCCCGAGGCATGAAAGCATCAACAGCAACACGAGGCAATTAGGATCTTACCAGTAACAACGTGGCTCCAAAAGCTAGACAGAAGACCATTGGTCCAGCCAGGTCAGTCTCATTCATGATGCTGCCATCTGCTACTTTTAATGGGTGCAGAACTGTCAGCGTCTTCTGCCAGATGTGGTCAAAGTTGATCCCCAATTCTACAAGTGACATGAAAAGAATTATGCCTGTACATTTCCTCCCCTTCCCCCTTTGCCCCATTTGCTTTGCTGTCACTTTTCTCTGCCACTCCACTCCAAAATCATCCCCAGGAATTATCCTACAGGAAAGCCTCTCCTTAAGGTGCTGGGAATGCTGCTTCTGCAGATTCCAGGTCTCAAATGCTGTGCAGTGACAAGCTGGCTTCGAGAGAACCAGATAAGAGCACAAAAGCAGGGTTCTGTGTCAGACCAAAGTTCAGTCAGCCCAGTATACTGCTGTCCTTGTAAGTGGCCTAAAGCACATACATACAAGAATATCAGAACAAAATATGCTGATTGCTCCAACAGTCCCCAAGCTTCCAGTGACCTGTGGCTCAAAGATTTCTAAGTCAAAGCACTTTCTCCATACTTAGCTCCCTTTCAGTGGGCTTCTCTTTCACAAACCAGCCATCCTACCAGTGAATCCACTCAAAAACACAGTCATCTCTTTTAGCACTGATGTCTCATGACACACATTTTACAGCTCCATGCAGCTGGAAATGATTTCCAGTCTCCATCCACACAATTTCATCACAGTTGCACATGCAAACCTGGTTATGAATGCAGCGATCATCTGCCCACCTTGGGCCCTGAGAAGCATCTACATAAACAAATGCACTTCATGAATAACACATGTAAGGCCAGACAACTGGAAGGAAAACGACTTCAAATCAGCAACTGAAAGAGCTGCTTCAGTTATTTGGAAATTAACAGTGATGCATCCATCCAGGCACTCACTGTGCATCCATTCTGGCATTTGGCAGTCTGTATTCTGGACAGAATTTCTGCAAAGTTTAGCACATCGCCTTCAGCAATGAAAGATTTTAGTTCTAACCACAGAATCAACTGAAACTAACAGCATCAATTTGTTTCCATACAGAGCAGAGAATTTTAAGTATTTTTTTAATTTACAATAGAAAAAAAAATAACATTTTATTGTGTTGTACAAAATCCATTTGATTTATCCTGGCTTCCACAGAACAGCTAGTATAAGTAAAGCATAATGCTACAACTCTGCCTAGAAATTCACATAAGGATATGCTTTTTGTATACTGAAATACAGTTAAATAAGAAAAGATAACGAGAATATCCACTCAACTGCTCACTGTCAGAAACAGAGCACCCACACCCAACTACTCAAATCACTCAAACTGGGGACCAGGAGGAAGGAGTTCTGCCTTTTGGCCACAAAGCACAAGTTATACCTTCTAACAGAGGAGGCTCATCCTCAAAATTACTTCCATAGAACGACTGTGCTGAAGTTGGAGTATATGTCTGTGTTGGCTGGTAAATCTGCCCTGTGTAAGGCTGCTGCTGCATCATCTCGGGAGGGACAAATCCACTTTGCTGGGAGTACTCGTAGCCTCCATACTGCCTATAAAGAATTACATCAGATCATGGACAGATAAAGAATTTGATTGAAACACCTCCATGCAAAAATCAAAGCTCACACACAGTAAGCAAAGAGTCCTGCCCATTTTTTGTTTTAGTTACCTTCCACAATCCCTCCTCAGATCTGCTGGGCGTTTGGCTGCTTTCTTCCACTGAAGCCCTTACAAACAATACTGATCAGCTAAAGAAAACATGCTGCTACCAGCTAAACAAGGAACTACTGCTGCGTGTGTAGCATCCTTTTTGCTTTCAAGTCATAGGCCTGCACAATCAAGAATTACTACTGCTGCACGTAAGAGCAGGAAAACTGTCAGAAACTAATTAACGTGTACCTTAATCACTACTGACATCTCATTTGATGCCATCATCAGCTCACACTATCACTTCTGCCCCACTCTAAAGCTTAAGGACATTAAAGACAAAAAGTTAAGATGAAATGAAAAGCCGTTTCCTTCCACTGCCGCATCACGAGCGTCAGCATTACAACACAGAGGAAGGAGTTACTGACGAAGTCAAACACTGCATACCTGCAGTTTGTGATACGGGAGAAAAGCAGCCTTTCAGTTTCTGTTTCACATCTTCTCAGCTATTCACTACTAAGTCAATTTCTACTGCCTTCGGAAGGCTCTCCTTGTAGATTTCACACACGTAAAAATATATATTGGCGCACGTTTCTTTCATTAAAGAATAGCCTCCTTAGAGCCACGTCCCACCCCTGAACAAACTCCCGAGTTACCGCAGCCACCGACTGCGTGACACAGAGACTTCGACGCGCGCCCGCGACGCGTCCCGAGCCGCAGAAAGGAAGGGAAGCACCGCGCACGAACAGATGAGCACAAAAAGGCCCCGCCGCCCCGCTACCTGCCGTAGGGCCGCCCGCCGCCGTACTCGTAGGGCTGCGCCTGCTCGTCGATGCTGTAGCTGGTCTGGAAGAACTCCGTGTTGAAGCTGTCGAACCCGGACATCGCCGCCAGCCGCGGGGCGCTCGGCCCGGGGGACCCGCGGATCTCCACACGGGCAGCGGCCCTCGGGGCGCTCCCGCAGCCTCAGGAGCCGTTCCCGGTGCCGCTCCCCGCTACGGCCGGACAGGAGCGACGAACGCTCACCGCAGCCTCAGCGCGACCCGCGCCCGCCCGGCCCTGCGACGTGTCAACGCGCTGCGCGAGCGCTTCCGGGGCGGTGACCTCGCGCACGCGCAGAAGGGAGGCGGCGGGGCGCCCCCCGTGAGCACGCGCCGCTCGCGGCACCGCCTTCTGCCTGCGTGGCGCCCGCGAAGTATCGCGTTGCCGTGGGAACGAGGCGCGAGGCGGTGAGAAGATGGCGGCCGGCCGCTCGGTGCCGTGGCGCCGCTCCTGCTGGGCTCCGTCGGCTCCTTGCCGCCGCACTGCTTCCCGTGGGGTTTTCCTCATGTTTTCAAGTCTCCCTGTAAGAACGGAGGCCTTGAAGCTTCGCTTCTATTTCCTACCGTTTTGTCTGTAATCATAGAATCATAGAATCACAAGGTTGGAAACGACCTGCAAGATCATCCAGTCCAACCGTCCTCCCATCACCGCTGCCACCACAAGCACCAAGCAGATCTCACAGCTCCCCATCCGGATGCCTCTTGAACGCTGCCAGGGACAGTGACTCCCCCATCTCCCTGTGCAGCCATTGCAGTGCCTGACCACTGAGAGACGTTGTTCTTCCTTATGTCCAACCTCTAATACAACTTGCGGCCATTTCCCCAGGTCCTGTTTGTTGCCTGGGAGAAGAGGCCAAACCCCACCTCATCACAGCCTCCATTCAGGAAGTTGCAGAGTGCAGTGAGGTCTCCCCTGAGCCTCCTCTTCTCCACACTGAACAACCCCAGCTCCCTCAGCTGCTCCTCATAAGCCTTGTGCTCCAGACCCCTCACCAGTTTCATTGCCCTTCTCTGGACACGCTCCTCAACGTCTTTCCTGCAGTGAGGAGCCCAAAACTGAACACAGCACTCGAGGTGCGGCCTCACCAGTGCTGAGTACAGGGGATGCTCACCTCCCTGCTCCTGCTGGCCACACTATTTCTGATGCAGGCCAGGATGCCGCTGGCCCTCTTGGTCACCTGGGCACACTGTGGGCTCACGTTCAGCTGAGCATCACAACACCCCCAGGTCCCTCTCCTCTTCACAATCATCCTGCCACTCGTCCCCAAACCTATAACACTGTGTGGGGTTGTTGTAGCCAAAGTGCAGGACCTGGCAGTTGGTCTAAAACCTGAAGGGAAGCAAAAGCTCGGCTCACAGACATGCGTGACCCAGCTGGCTGTGTCTGTGGGGCGCTTAGCACTCCGAGCCTCCTGTGCTGCTCTGCTCTGCTCGTGCTGTGGGGCAGAGCGGAGCTGATGGGAGGTGAGCTGTGAGCTCCACGCACCGAATCGCTGTCACGTATTGTCATGTTCTCCCCTGGTGCAGCCACCAGTGAAATGTAAACTCTTTAATTTTGGTTACAAACCCTTTATCTGTGTTAATCTGTGAGAAGCTCCCGGAAGCCCAGTGGGCAATTTGGGCTGTGCCCCACAGGGATGAGCAGCGCCCAGACAAACCCTGATTTGTGCTTCAGCAAGCGCAGAGCTGAGTGGCAGTGCAGGGTGATGGAGGGCAGGACGGCAATGCTGCATGGCAATGCTGCATGGCAGTGCAATGCTGCAGGGCAGTGCTGTGTGTGCGGCTGTACCTCAGTCTGCGGAGCTGTGCAAGCAGTGAGGAGAGGCAGTGAAGACCATTTTAATGGGTGATTGCCCAAGAACAGAGGAGCGCTGGGCTGGGGCTTGGGCTCACCCTGTGGAGAGAAGCAGCAGGGCTCATGTGCCACGCGCCTCAGCCCTTGTCTGCTGAAGGTGTTGGTTTTTGTTTGTTTTGCTGGTTTTACATTTTGTTTTGTTTTTTCTCCAAGGCCAGAGCTTAATTACATGAGGCGGTTTTGTCTCCAGGTTCAGTATCTTTCCCGTGGGTACACATACTTCTGCAAAAGTGAGTCCTTGTTTTGCAGTACATTTTTTTCTTTTCTTTCCTTTATTTTTTTATGGCTATCATTTTATTTATTTATCTATTTTAATTCACCGGACACAATTGCAGTCATTTTATTACAAACTCTTGGATATAATCTTCTTCTAGTGAGATTACTGTATTCAAATTACAGTTCTGTTATAAGCTTCTGCAAAAATGTGACGTGGCACAGTGTATGCAGTATCTCCTGAGAACAGCCTCACAGAAAACATGCATGTCTGTAGAACTGAATGAAATAATGATGGGGGAATTATAGTCACACATAACGCAGAGATCAGTGACTGTGGTATAAGCTGCTTCCCACAGATTTATACTTTAGGTAAATTAGTGTTTGAAGTCTGAGGAGATCCAAGCTTTCATGGAAGACCTGTAGAGTGTGCAGGCTGCATCTGATGCTGATGGCTTAGTGCCACTTTGCTGAACTGTGTGACTTTGTTGCAGTTCACTAGACAGTGAAATGAGACCCAAATCCCAAGCAGTGGGCTGTTTAATTGTGATTTGCTGGTGAAATGCTCTTTGGCTAGAAATCTATTTGGATTTGCTTAGATTATTAGAATTTACTCCCAGCTTAGGTTTGAGCTTTCATTAATTATCTCTCTGTGTTTGCACTGAGCTTCTCAACATATTTTTAGGGTATTAGTTGTCAGCTTCAGCTTTGCAGGACAAATTTGTCCTCATCTATATCAGAGTGCAGTCTGGTCCAGGCCTGAGGGTCCAAGAGAAGGCAAGACATTGCACTTAGTCAACCATTTCCTACTTGCATGACTTGGAAAGTGCATCATGCTAGGCAGTGCTGATGGGAACAGGGTGAAGGTTGTCATCATCTTTTCCACCAACATATTCTCTCTGGAGCTATGCAGATGAGAGAACCCTTCATTTTCTGGTAAAGCAAAATAAAAATGATTTTGTGAGGAGCTGCATGAACGGGAAGCTTCAGGACAGTTAAGGAGATGCATCAGTTTCTGCCAGTGCATGCCTCATAGTTCACAAGTTTTTGCCTGTAAGACACTCAGAGAAGATCCACTAATGATGAAGTTTACCAGCAGATTTGAAATGCTCCACCTTTGAAAATATAGCACCTTGTACAGTGAGTTTGCTTTGGATTTGGTGTCTTATAAAAGGTGCAAACTGTTTTCTTTGCTGCAGCTGTGTTCTGTGTCTTATATGATAAGGGAAAAAAATTGTTTTCTCTTGCTTTCTGTTTGAATTCTCTGCCTTGCTTACACTTGCTTAAGCTTGCCCATTCTCACACATTGTGCAACCATGAAAGCTGTTCTTCCTCTGCCTTTTTTGTTGAAAATGCATTACGCACTTGAGTAATAAATAAAAGATCAAGGGCAAAGCTGTATAATGTTTTACCATGTTCTTTGTGATAAACCCTACTTTATGGCACTCATTCTTTTGCTAGCAGACCTCTTTCTGGGGAGATTCTATCATTTAGTGTTTCTGCTTATTCTGCAAAGTGAAAGATCTGTTATGACTTCACACCAACTGCTGGATTTCAGCAGATGAGATCTGCGCTGTGTGTAAGTCGCATTGCTGGGTCGGTGGATGAGTTATTTTATCTCACTATTATTCTTTTTCTTGCCTGCCTCAGTTCTAGGGAACTCAAGCTGCCTGAGGGGTGTGAAGACTGCTCTACTCTAGAAGTGTGAGAAACCTTTCATGAAAGCATGTAGGTTAAAGGTCTCTGCTACAGCTGAGTTCCTACCAGGACGTGGTTAATGTCTGTAGCTATGGATTGAGATCGGACTGGAAGTGCTGCCAGCTGCCTGCAGGATCTGGTGGTGGTTCTCTCTGCAACCAGTGTCCTTTCACAGTGCTCTGACGGTAAGCCTAAAGCACCTGCTGAGGACATACATTTCTGCTCCTCTTTGTCACGCCACTCTCCTCAGCAACTGCACTCTTTTCTGTGGTTTCTCTGAGCCTTGCCCTGGTGGAGTGCTGCTTTGGCTTGGTATTTAGACAGGAGGCTGCTGAGGAGCACTGGCAGTGACAGAACATGTGGCTGAGGGCTCCTTGGGTGGCACTGCCAAGTGATTTCCAAAGCAGAGCATCAGTCTGGAACTTCAATGTTTCTTTCTCCTCAGAATAACTCCTTCAATTTCCACTAGAAATTATTGCTGTATCCCTGGGTGCCTCGAAGTTCAGCGTGGTGCAGCTAAATGCTGATAAACAGCTCCTACATTTCTCATTATGCGTGGGTGGCCTGATTGGTATTTACAGCTTGTGCTTTTGCGCTGTGAAATGGAAGGTGAGATGTGAACGTACCACTGCTACTAGAGACCAAACTGAGTGCTGCCCTTCCTAACATTCATTGCTGCTTCTTTAAACACGCTGACCCTATTTGAGCAGCCACGAAGTTTGATGAAGTCAGAAGTCCCGTGCATAGTGAAAGCTGCAGTGCTAACATAGCACTGGAAGGGCCTCAAACCTGTGAACGATGTCATATCACTGGTGTGCTGGGTTTCAGCACAGCTCTGCTGTGACCTTTGGAACATGCACTTTAAGCTTGGACTAAATTTTCCCCAGCTAAATTGAAGGTTACACAGGCACCTCTAAAAGTGGGGCAAGCTTCATCCTCTTCCTTCTGATAGATGCCGCTTTTCTTTTCCGTCTCAGAACTATAACTGCACTGGAGATGAGCTGCTTTAGTCTCGCAGCTGAATAGGAAGGTCCTTAGTGGTGCTGACACACATTTTGCATTGAGGTCACTGGTGTGTTTGGCCCAGGTTTTCAAGTTTCTCCTGTCTCAGGCAGCGTTTGGATGGATCTGGCCACTGCCTTCTATTTAGCAAGGCAGCGTCGCGTGATGCTTCTGCAATTGAAATCACTGCATCAAAGGGAATTGTATTACAGTGAAATGATTGGAACGTCCTGTGTAAAGAAATAAAGGTAGGAGTTGAATTCCTTTCATTTATTATTTGAAAAGTGCAGATGCTTTTCTAAAGCTGTTGTGATTAAAATTCTGAGGTTTTTGTTCTGTTTAAAGGACAATTCTGATTATAATTTTTCAAAAAGCCTGGGAGTTTAAATACGTCTGTATTCACTAATCACACAGTATTGATGCCAGAATACTTCACAGCACCTCATCAGGAATCACAGCTCTTTATTAGACTCATCCCCGTGCTGTTGCCTGCACATCCAGCCTGCCTTGTTTCCACTCTGCCCTCAGGACTTCTGCCCAGGGGATCCTATCAGCCTCCCTTGGGGTCTCAGATCTTAATCATGCCGTATGACCACAAATGACTTCAGTGTTTGCTTGGACAGGATCGATTTACTGGGCACAGTGAACTGATTCTCCAAGCCTTGCCAGTAGGACAGCACTGGCTTCATGAAAATTGATTTAGATATTATTAATTAAGTTAATAGTTATTATTAATAAATAAAGTATTTGAAAAAGCTGATAGAATACTCCTTTCTGTCAACCAAGGCAGCACTAACGAGTATAAATCCTAAAGGAAGCCTATCATTTCATCTGTCTGGTCATGGAGAAGTTAAAGCCTGTATGCTTTGACTCTACCAGACCTAGACATGTGATGAAGGCATCTAAGTTAACGTGTCCTCACACCAACCCTTTAAAATCCTCATTCTAAACTTCTTGGCAGCACGGACAAGTTCTTCTTCAGCTGGTGCGTGGGAACAGCATGTGAAGATGCACAAAACTTTGTTGTTTTCTGAGATACAATGTACAGCCCCTGCTGCAGTCCCCTGTTCTGCTGGTTTGCAAATTAAAGGTCAGTCCAGCAGTAAGAAATGGACTTAGAAAGAAATGGTCACAGCTGCTTCTGAAAAAATGAATCGATTAAGGTCAAAAGCAAGAGTTTGATATGCTATTTAACTCTTGGGCTTGAAATTGAGAAGCTGTAAGTACACAGATCAGTGCTCTCCTCCCTCGGGCTACAGGACTGCACCGTTTAAGTCAGTGTCCTCCGTCCCTCCCTTCCTTCGCTCCTCCTGAAGTATCTGCAGCTTCAGTGCAGCCAGCAGAAACTGACAGCTCGGTAACTTCCGTGCACAAAGATTTCATTCTAAAACTTCCCCGTTGGTTTTTCTTTGCCGTTTGAATGCAGGGCTCTTTATCACATGTTCGTCATTCTGAGCATCCCCATTTTAACGAGAATTGATGTCTGCTAAAATACACTGAACTTTTCTGATACCACTGTGTAATTATCTGTGAAATCATCGGTGACTGCACGTTGTGGTGCCGTTTTTGTGAGCCAGCTGAGCAGCCCGGTCACTTCCTTTCATCTTATGCCGCGTACCGTGTTTATTTAACCCGAGTCGAATAGTTCCCGCTGAGGAGATCCCAGGGTGCTCGATTTGCGGCCGCAGCGCACACTCGGCAGCAGCAGCCCGCTGCTCCGAAAGCCCATTTTCCCGACGTTTTTCAGCTCGCCTTTCCCGCAGCTTTTGCTCTGGTAACAGCGGCCGGGAAGAGCAGGGAGCAGGGCCGGGGCTGGACGCGAGATGGCGGTGCCAGCACGGCCACGGCCGCCAGGAGCGCGGGGCGCGGCTACAGCCCCTGCCCCCGTCCTGCCCCCTCCCCATCACAGTCCGACAAACGAAGCCAGTCCTGCAGCGCTCCTGCCAAACCGCCCCACCTCCTCCCTGCCGTCCCCGCGGTAATCGCACGGCGCATCGTTGCTGGTTTCTGCCCTTTCTGGGTCACTGCTGGGGAGATGAGGAGCGCGAGCAGCGCGATAAAACCGCGCTCCTGCCGGAGAGCCTCGGGCGAACGTGCCGGGAGCGCCCACCCACCGGCTGCTCCCACCCTGCCCGCCTGCGTCGCTGGGTGAAATCACCGCCTCGCCTGCGCGGAGCCGCGGACGGGCACGTGTCGGCGGGCGGGCAGGGGCCGGGAGCCGCCGCCCGGAGCCGCCGACGAGAGCGGAGCGAGAGGAACTTTACCCGAACTCGGGCTCGCAGGGCCGCGGCGGCGGCGCCCCGGGGGCGGCCAACCCGCTCGGCGGAGCGCGGCCCGCCGCTGTCCGCGGTGCCGGCGCCGCCCGGGCTCCCGGCGCCGTCTCCGGTCCCGGCTCCTTTAGGATGATGCAATCGGCGTCGCCCTCTGCGCTCCCGTCCCCGCGCCGCTGAGCGGAGCGGATCCGAGCGGAGCGGCGGGGCGGAGCGCGGCGGGCGGACGTGGGAGAGCCGCGTTCCGCGCTTCCCGGGCGGCCGCGGGAGTCGCCGGAGCGTCTCAGCCCTTAGCGCGGGCTGCGGGGTTTCTGCAAGTCATCTGAGGCAGCGTCCCCCGCAGCGCGTTCCCCGCTCTCCCTTGGCCCCGCTCTCAAGGAACCCGATCGGATTTATTTGGGATTTTTGTGCTTTTTTTCCCCCCCTCTCCCCCTTCGTGCTGTGTGTGTTGTTTTCTCATCACCTGCCACGGTTAACTTTTTTCGTGACT
Source organism: Lagopus leucura (assembly GCF_019238085.1). Classification (NCBI taxonomy): domain Eukaryota; kingdom Metazoa; phylum Chordata; class Aves; order Galliformes; family Phasianidae; genus Lagopus; species Lagopus leucura. The sequence goes on along the minus strand of NW_024962281.1, from coordinate 672,969 downwards.
CGGTTTAACTCTCGAGATCTACGTGAATGTTGTTAAGAGCACTTTTCTTGCCTTTGCTGTCCCTTGCTGGGATCGGATCCGATACTATCTGGACTCTATGTGCCTGTATGTGTGCTCTGAGTGTCTTGAAATCTTGCTTTCCTTTACAAGAGCTATGCATTATTTGTAACCAAGGTAAGAGCTGATGTTCTCACTGTCTCATCTGCATGTTTAAATTAGATGTTTGTTTGAAGACAAACTGTGCGTATTCTTTAAACTGCAGGATCACTCCGAGTCTTTCCATTGATTAGTATTTCTGAAAGAGAAGGGGAACTTGGAAAAATTAGATATATTTAGCAGGAAGGCTACCAGCTTCCTCGAATGAGTTGTTTTTCTCTATTGCAATTGCTGGCATGCTTAAGAGGTTAATTTGAATCTTATTTTGTTTTCCCTTTTAGAAGACCAGTGAATTACCATAGGCTGGGCTTGACCTTGATTTTGATGGCTTTGCTGGAAGATCTGATGATGTGATTGTGTTTCATGAAGGGATTTCTCTCCAGCCCCAATGGCTTAGGATATAAGACACTTCTACCACACCATTACTTATGGACAATTCAAATATTTTTTTGGGCATACCTTTTGGGTTTTTTTTTCTCTTTCCTCACTTCCCCTTCCCCCTCATTTCTCCTTAGTACTGGGAGCCTTATTCTAGACTTTGATGTGACTGACCATCCTCCTGCTCCGTGCTGCTGTTTTCTTTCTTAAAGTACAATGGCACTAAGTGGCAACTGCAGGACTTACCTCCCTGCCCGGGAGCAGGGCTCTGGGCTGCAATCCTTCCCGGAGGTTGTGGAGCTAAATGTGGGTGGCCAGGTTTACTTCACTCGCCACTCCACCTTGGTTGGCACCCCTCACTCCTTGCTGTGGAAAATGTTCACCCCAAAAAGAGACACAGCCAACGATCTGGCCAAGGACTCCAAGGGAAGATTCTTCATTGACAGAGATGGTTTCCTTTTTCGCTATATTCTGGACTATCTCAGGGACAAGCAAGTGGTTCTGCCTGACCACTTCCCTGAAAAGGGAAGGCTCAAGAGGGAGGCCGAGTACTTCCAGCTCCCAGACTTGGTCAAACTCCTGACTCCTGATGACAGCAAGCAAAGCCCCGATGACTATTGCCACAGTGACTACGAAGAGGTCTCCCAAGGCAGTGACACGAGAATATGCCCCCCTCCATCTCTCTTGCCATCAGATCGGAAGTGGGGATTCATTACCATTGGGTACCGCGGGTCATGCACTATTGGCAGGGAGAGCCAAGCAGATGCCAAATTCAGGAGGGTCCCAAGGATTTTGGTTTGTGGAAGGATCGCTTTGGTCAAAGAGGTCTTTGGAGAAAGTTTGAATGAAAGCAGAGATCCAGACAGAGCTCCAGAAAGGTACACCTCCAGGTTTTATCTCAAGTTCAAGCATCTGGAGAGGGCTTTTGACATGTTATCTGAGTGTGGATTCCACATGGTGGCCTGCAACTCCTCTGTGACGGCGTCCTTTGTCAATCAGTACACTGATGACAAGGTCTGGTCCAGCTACACTGAATATGTCTTCTACCGTAAGTATGAGACATTGCTGAGGGAAACGTAACTGCCTGCTTGAAGCCTGTCTCTTCTGCTGACTGTGCAGTTCGCAAAGCATGAGAAGTGCAGATTTCTTTGTATCTGCTGCAGATGGGAGCTTTATTTTGATCTGAGGTGATATGCTTCAGTTTAAGCTTTCAAACTATAAGGCCAGGCTGAACTCTGTGGCTTGCTCTTGGCTAGGTGGCAGCACAGACTGCCAAAAGCACCCTATCCCTGTGCCTGAAGGATGCTGCTGTCTCTGGCTGTGTAAATCAGCCATCTGACAGCCTTGCACACTTCCTGAGTGCAAGCAGGATGCAATGTAAGCCATGCAAACACGCTGCAGATTTAATTACAGAAAACCTTCAAATTGGGTTTAATTTACAAAGGTAATAGCTGCTTGATAATAGTCAAGCATAGCCAGCAAACCATCTGTCAACGCGCCTGACACACTTACACGCAGGGAAGGGAAAAAAAATCCTGTCCCCCTGGCTGCTTTTCAACAGGGAGCCTTCTCAGATCCAACTGATGTGCTCTGAGATGAGGTCTCAGAGCAGAGAGAGGCGAGTTGCTGTGCCCTGTTATGCAACATGCCTATGAAAAACAGTCCTCATAATGAGAAGTATCTGCCCTGCTTCCTGCAATCACATCGGATCACATACTGTTGTGGTAATTTTAGCTGATCGCTCTAGCAGGCTCATTAACTTTCTAAGTTGATATTCAGGTAGAGGCACCGTTACCCATGGAAACATGAGGATGATTTTGATTCTATATTCCTATATCAGAAAATCATTCCTCAGCTGCTATGCATGAATGTGCAAGAAGTTTGTGAGGATGTTCTTCTCCATTTTCATCTCAGGAGAGTGAAGAATGGAACATTTCACTGGTCGTTTGTACAAATGGGCTTTAGCTAGGTGCAGCTTTGGTCAAAAGGATTTAAAGAGGGATAAAAATTACTCAGCCTGCAGACCTGCTGCACTGTGTGCAACACTTACATTTGGCAGGCTTGGTAACATGGAGAGCTGACGAAAGTTTTAGGTGAAAGATGATATATCAGGAATTGAATGGCTTGTGTGCAGTACTGGATTCAGTGCCATCTACTCGTGTCTCAGCTCAACAGGCAGCCCTAATCTGCTTATGTAATGATGCTTAAGTTAGCATCCTGAAAAGCCGTATGTATTTTTGACGTGCATAGTTTACTTAAAATTAGTTTTCTAGATGGATTCCTCATCAAAAGGTCCAAAGGATGCTAACAAGGATGGAGGATTGTGGTCCTTTTCAACCCAGGCCATTCTATGTTTGAAGATCAGCCCTGTGCAAGACAGAGGAGAACAATTGGTGTAGACAGATGAATTAGAATGAATTACTTAAATATAAAATCAGAAAGGTTTTTAATAGGCCCAGTGTTTTGCTAATTGAAGAGAGGATGAAAGTAGGTTTGACACCAGTTAGGAAACATGGACTAATAACTTCTATATTACTCACGTTTTTACCTTCAAGGATTGCTCATTGCTTCCACATCATCATGGTTAAGGTACGAAGATAAGAAGAACCTCACAAATTTTGGACAGTGAAACTTCAACACGCTTCACAAAATCTTCTCTCACTAACGCAGAGAACTCCAAATGCAATAGAGGTGCTGTTAGAATGGGAAAGCTTAAAGTGGTAGAAGGGTGATATGGGAATGCAACAGCAAAGGGGCCAATGCAGATATGATGATGTTTCAAAGAAAAGTAAAGGTGCTCACCTGCCTCTGGAGATCTAGGCTTGCAGGAAAGACTCCACCAAACAGAGATCTCCAGAAAGAGATCCACCCCCTGTGGCAGTCAGCCCTTAAATGGGGTCTAGGAGAGGTGCAGCCAGGCTGCACTCCTTCCTATCACACAGCTGAATTGCCTTCACCTGTGCTCCCAGGGCTGACCGGCTCCTTTCCAGGTGCTCAGTCAGTGGTGCAGGCCGGGACTCAGCAGTTCCCCTACAAATTCCTGGAAAGGTTGATCCAGTTCAATAAGTTTCATATTTGGCTCATGCCAATTTTGTGGATTTTTGACACTGATGCTTTTTCAAAGATGAGTTTTTCGAAGGATCCTTCCCTAGGCAAAGCAAGGACTGTGATTCTTTTGTATCTTGACCCAGATGTCTCTGTTACTCTTCATGCTGGTTGCTGCTCGCTCTGACAGAGCTGCTGCTGGGCTGCAGGACTCACCAGCAGTGCTGCAGAAGGGCAGCGCAGTGCCTCCAGCATTCACCTGTGGTGGCAGAGGTCCCTTTCCAAATCTTCCAGAGCCATATCTTTTTAAACTTTGAGGACCGATAAAACTGACATCTGGCTTTTTAGTGGAACATTACAACTTCTCTGCAGCTGTTTAGTCATAATTATTTAATTAGAAGCTGCCAACTGTGTCTGTATAATGATGAATTCATCAAGCTGTTGTGATCAGGTTAATGGTCCTAAGCATGGGAGGTGCCTAATACAACTGGATAGACAGGTACAAAGGTGGTTTCTGCAGAGCAGCTTAGTAGCTCATGTGAAATGTGCGATTGAGGGAGTCCAGAGCTGGGGAAGGATGATTGTTTCCAGAGGAGAAGGAATGGAAGGGGACAACAATGTTTTGATGCACCAAATGCATCATGTGCTCCAAATACTCCTCAGGAAGCAAATTTCTGTGGTTGGCTTGAAGATAAAGACCATTCTTCATGTGCAAATCCTTTTGAAAGCAAAGCAGATGGACCAGTGAGGACGTAAATCATGCAGCTATTCACGTGGGCGCAGTGTGTGCTATTAACAAAACTGGACAATTAATATTGTATGACATTTTCTCCTCTTGTTCAAGTTCAGACGCTCCTACCGCTAATGGGAGACTCGTGTTCTCTTTGGAGGAGATTTTCCCGAAATGCAGGGCACGCAGGGAGTATCCAGAACAGCAAACCTGCAGCTGTTTTGCTGAGTGAGTGGTGAAATGGGCTGCAAAGCCTGCACACAGGATGACAGTGCAATCCTGGGAGGGCAGCTGGGCATCACTCCAGTTTCAAATAGGCCGAGGCAAAGGACGATTTGGAGACAGGCAGTGCGGGTCCATTAGGCCCATAATGAAGCAGTTCTTTGAAATGTGGTAGCTTTGCAGTGGGTAGGCAGGAGCCACAGCCTGCGCATCTGCTCGCAGGTGGAGTTCTGCACATGCGTTTTCTTTCCCTCCAGATTCTCTTATGTCAAGGAATTTTTAAAAAATTAACAGTTAAGGTTGGGTTTCTCAACTGAACACTGTTATGTTTTTGTCTACTGTTTTTTCAGTGAAGTAAAGTAAAGCAAAGTAAGTCTTGAAGTAAAGCCCCATCTCCAACCATTCCTTTATGACGAGGATTATCGCCTGTGCTGGGATTTACATTTTAAAATGTTTTCAACCTTTACAATGGAATGAATCAAAATTGCTCACTGGCACAACTGGTGAATGTTGGGGGGCGGTGGTGTTAAAGCATACGGGCTGGCTCAGCCAGGCCCTATCCCTGACAGCGGCAGAGGCAGGCTCTTTCTCACCTCCTCCCATAACCTACACAGCAGCCCTTTTTGCTTGTCTCCCAGCACAGAGCATTGCCAGGACTGCTGGTGACAGTCCTGCACGCGCACACTGTGAGTGCCAGAGTGCAAAACAACAGGTTGGGAGTGGAGGAGGCTTTGGCTTCAGGCAGCAGGTCAGCATCACAGCTGGGTGCCTGCAAGTGTTTGCAGTGCGTCACAGCAGTGGAATGGCACGGGGAGAAACTGCAGCACAGCCCCACCGTGTATTGCTGTTTCTCCCCAGAATCCCTTCCTTCTCTCTGCTTTTCTCCCCATCATGGCAGGCTCTCAGAGCAGCTCATGGTACAGAGGGGAGACTTTGGTGCCAGCGTGTCACATCAGTCCCTGCCCCTGCTCCCGGTGGCTGCAGGGTGCACCATGAGGAGCCGGTTGCCCTCTGCTCAGCTGGAGCAACGAAGGAGGTGAGAGGAGAGCTGCTAGGCAAAAGGATCAAATATAGAAGTGCAGATGGAGAAAAGAGATAGAAAATTCACACTCAATCTGGAGGGGAAAGAACTAGGGAAAAGATGGAGGTACTGACAGCTATACCAGGGCGTGGGGAGGGAGGATTTGTTAGGAGCGTCAAGCCGTCAGTTTATCACAAATGTTTCTCTGCAACAAGCAGGTGGAGACGGGTTGAGAAAACCTCCTTCAAGTTCACTACAGAAAAGAATGCAGAGATTTAGACAGATGGCTGCCCCTACCCTTCCGGAGGCCATTTTTCAAGTCTGAGCAAGTGTGGAAAAAAACGAACAACTGGCCTGGTTTCTTACGCCTTGCCTTGTGCCGGCCACTTCACATCCTTCAGAGCAGCTCAAGCACCTGCAAATGATGCAAGGGAACTGTGAGGTATTCCTGGCAGTGGAGCTCTGAAAGGAAAAAATGACTTGACAAGGCTCTTGCTCCGGAAGGTCGTGCGCTGCCTGCAGCGCAGGGTGCATTTTGCCCTTCTCACCTTTCTCTTTCAAGAAGATGCTGGTGGTGTGTGGTTGTCATTTGCCTGCTAGGAGGCTGAGATATTTCTGAAGTAGGTTTTGGATTTTGCTGGGATAAACAGACGAGTTCTGTTGGGTGGGGCTGGGCAGGAGGAAAGGCGAATGCCAGAACGTCCACAGCCAGCCCTGTAGTACGTGTGAACAGAGCTGAGAGATCGCACGCCGATGTACATGTGGCTGACTCATAAATGAACTGCGTGGTAGAAACCTGACTAACAAGACTGAATCCTCTTGTACAGGGACACCCACAGCTCTGCTGTCAAATGGTTAGATGTGGAACATGAGTATCGCCTATTTTCCTGCATCTTCATATGGATACCATTTTATGTTCTAGTAATTTGTTCTGTTTTTAAGCTGGCAAAGAAGAAAATGACCCAAAAGATAACAGAATAAAATCTAATCCAGTGAATTATGCACTCTTCCTTTCCTGTTGACAGGAGTTGTTGTTTTCCAGGTAATTATTGACATTGTCAGTGAATCTGGTCCATCTTGCTGAGCAAACCTCTCTGAATTCTCACATTGATGCTTGTCTTCACATGGCGGGGGTGCAGAGCAGTGTGCTGGGTTTGTTAGAGTGTTTGTGGGTGTACAAGAACCTTGCTGTCAGCTTTTTTGGTCATATCTGAGTGTTGGTTGATACTTTCCCACTTTGTCGTGGCCTGCATAGGTTGTCAGTCTGATTAGAGTTCTTCCATAGATGAAAAATGCTATTGGAAACCAATAACAGCAAATCTGAGTCTAAGAATCTTCAGCTCAGTGGATAACTGAAGCACAGCTCAGTAAAAAAGATCGGTTGGATATAGAGCTCTGAGTTCATTCCAGTGATGTACAGTAGTGATGTTCGGGCACCAGCAAGGCTGGCTTGGGGTACTGCCCTGTGTCCCTCCCCTGTGCTCATGGCACGGCTGGCTGTTCCCCATCCCTTTGGTATGATCTTCATTGGTCCGGATGTTTGTTAGAGATGTTTGGCATGGCTGTATAGATCTGTTTTCTTGCTGCTCTAAGGAACATCTCAGTGGTGCACATCTTCCCCCGCTGCAACCCCTGCTTGGCAGCCTGACAGATTTCCTGCCCACAGCACTGCTCCATCTGTCCCTCAGTCCCTCTGGCCTCTGCACGCAGTGGACTGCTGAGGTCATGCGAGGAAACCAGAGCTATGGCTGAGGCTTTGGCCTGGTGAAGTTGCTCGATGTCTGTGGTTTTCCTGTCTTTTCAAACCACCTGGAGGGCTGTGCAGGCTCAGTGCTGTACAAGTAGGGGAGTAAATGAGGATATTTCACCGGGTTGGATGGTCCCAGCAACCTGCCCTGCCCTGTAAGGTCTGTGCTGTGCTGCTCCGCAGGCAGAGAAGGGCTGCAGCACACAGAGGGGTAACAAGTGGAGCAGCCATGTAGGACAGCTGTGCCGTGCCTGCGGCTGGGCAGCTCGAGCTGGGCGCTGTCTAAGAGTGACACACAGATCCTGCAGGTGGCTGATCAGGGGAGGGTTTCACTGTAATAAATGGAGGCACGTGTCTGTATGTACCAGCCTGGTGCTGCTGGTCTGGGGCCATAGGGGCAGGGAGCACTGCCCCGTGGCTTAGGGGACAGCTTGGCAATGGGTACGTGGAGCTGCAGAGCTGGAGGGGAAAATGTCACAGCTGAGAGTGAAGGGTTCTCCCAGCAGCCACTCTGCAGCCTTACTGTGCCCGATGAGTTCAGACCTTAAAACTTGCTGTTACTTAGGGAAAACAAAATCAGAAAGTGCAAGCAGTGTAAATATGAAAACATAACGCAGATATTGCCATTCAGTGAATATCAGCAACATATTGTACACGCAGACAAACACTTCCTTGCAGCAGGTTGGTTTTTTGGTTTTCTTTTCAAGTCATCCTGGATTTGTTTAAATTTGTAACCACAACATTTTCTCAGTTTCTTCTCCTTTTTTTTTCCCAGCTTTTCAAGTTCAAGACTTACGTACAGTAAATATAGAGACAAGCAGCAAAACCTAAATTACATCTTTGAAAAGAGTTAAGAGTAATCTTATGAATCTTACTCAAAATGATTATTTTTTTAAGGAAGAAAATAGACCTGAAGGAGTTAGACTTGGTGGAATTCAGTTGCTTCTGAAGTGTAATGGTGAATGAGTTGGTTGAGCGATTTTGCCCAGCTGTTTTCAGAAGGCACGATCAATAAAATAAAACATTTGGGCCATTATCATACATTATCACAATGTTAAACCAATTGCTTCAATTCACACGTTTCTGATGTACTTCATCGGGGTGAGTCTTAAGGAGTGATGGATGCGGAGCTTTAAACCTGGTGGTGTAACTGAGCTGATTATTGAGTGACGTGAGGAGTGCTGAACACCTGCAATGCTCTGCAAGTCCATACAGATTCAAATCTGATGACTCAAATGTATCCAAGATTGGTACAGAAGATACCACCTCATTTTACTGGTCTGGTGTAGGAGACTGGATTTATTTCAGAGTCAATGGCCCTGCAAGAACTTTGCACTTCTCTTTTGGAGTCAGAGGTTTTATCTCTGCTAGTAGAGGCTGGATGGATAAAGTAGGGGAAAATGACAGCAGAGTACCATGTAGGCTGCTTTCTAAATTAGTTTCTTGTATTAGTTTTCTAATTATATGTCTTTTTAAGTGAGAAGTCTGGGGCTGTGATGATACTTCTTACATTTCAATAGCTGGTTATGAACGTTGAAATACCCATAAATATAAACTGTTTGATTGGGACGTGTTCCTGTTGACCACTCTGTACTGACTGCCTGTTGTGTGAAACACCCTTCTGTCCTTAAGTGAGCGTTGGTGTGAGCACTGTGCAGCTGTAAGAACTGCATGGGCTTTGGAAGCTAGTTCATAAATTACTGCTGCTAAAAAATTTGTAGCACTTCTTCTGAGTCACAACAAAGTGATCAGCAATTTGTAGGAGCTCATTGATTAGCTGCTAAGGCAGCTAAAATATTCCCTTACCCAAAATAGAGTGGAGAAATCGTTGTCTGTCTTGCTTTGTAAATCCACCTGAAATCACAGTGAGCACCAACTGCTGCTGTGCTCGGTCAGTGGGGGTGGCTCGGCCTGGCATCCTGCTGCCCTGGGGAGCCCTGGGACAAATCCAGCAGCCCCAGATGTTTGATTTCATGGTCACAGGATCACGAGTTGGAGTTTTGGGTTGTGTTTGTAGAATGGGGTCACTCGGGTTGAGGGCAGCAGGACGGGCGCAGTGCCTGGCGGAGCCGTGGGTGCAGCGCGGCGGTGCTCTGCTCTGTGCACACCTTCAGCCAGGGCTGGGAGCCTGGCTTGTAGAAAAGTTCGTTCTCTTTTTGGAGGAGTCTTATTTTAAGAACTTCAGATTGAATTTCTATCAAAATGAATCAGAATGTATTTTTGCACCAGAATTAAAGCAGGCTGAAATAGAACCCAGAGGAACGTGCTGATTTTGACTGAATATTGCACTTTAAATATTCTGAAGGCCAAAAACTCAGAGCAAAACTTTACTGAGCAAAAACATGCCATCAGAGAGCCTGAAAATGTGTTTATTTGTGCTCCTACAAAGAGAATTTTACTGATCTTTTCTCAGCTCAGGGTTTGCACCAGTAGTGTGGGGAAATTCAGCATTTTGTTCCGTACAGGAACAGAAGGATTGCAGAGGCTGAGCTCAAGCCTGGAAGGCGAAGGCAGCCTTTACAAATGCACTCTTTGCATACTCACATGAAAATGTGGAAACAGGTCATCAGCTAAACTAAATGTAACACCTGTATGGATAACTGGGCAGGGTGGGGAGCCTCAGGCCCCGCTCTCACCTCCCTCCACCAGGCTTTGCACACTGCTGCTCCGGCTGCTGTGCCCAAATAGGTTCCCTGCAATACACGGAGATGCGCTCATGTTTGCTATCGGCAGGAACAGACCCAGGATCAAACCGACCCTGGATGCAAACAGGAGCCATGGCTCCCACAGCACCTGTGTCTGCTGGTGGAGCTGGATGCTGTTCTTTCATTCATTTCTCTTCCAAACTGCACCCCGTGCTGCTGAGCTATTTCTTGGTTTGAGCTGGGTGTTACAGATGAGACGAGCTGAACTGAAGCAGCGCTACAGAACTGCATCCTACAAAGAGATGAGGTTGTTGAAGCCCAATCCAAGCTGACAGTTCAAACCCCCTGTGGCGCCTGAAACCAAATTCTGGATCTAAACATCTTCTCCCTTGGGAAAAATTGCTGCATGAAAACATGGCAGTTCAAAAACAGAAAGATAACAACAAAAGGGAATAAAAAGTCATCGGCTTTGCGGAGCGGCTGCTCCGCTGTGTGCCACTCTGAGCAGCCTGGGCTGGGGGCGCTTTGTGCCTCAGGGGCAGAGCGCAGGGCTGGAGGTGTCTGCAGAGGGAACTTTTGCTGAGGGCTTCAGCACCAACCGCGCCTGCCTGAAGCTGCCTGAACCCAGCGACAGATTGCGGTGCGCAGGCGGGCGCCTTCCCAGCTGTGTGGGATGCTGCCTCCTCACCGCCGCCCGCTGACGGGCACGTGGGAAACCAGTCATTTTCTGGATGAGAGCTAAAAGCTACATGGCAGACAGTAAATAAATAATTGCAGGGAGCGATCGCACATAGATTTCTTTGAGGCGCAGAACTTAATTAAATTTCATGCTCATGCTCACGTAGTTCCATTGATCAGGAAACAAACGTGTGCTATGTCTTGGAGATTTACTCACCCGGCGGTGTTCTGCCGTCCTCCCCTCTCCTGTGCCAGTTTCATTCATTCTACATCCTGCAGTGCCGAAGAAAAGCGTTCCTATTTTTCTTTCTTGAAGAAATTGATCCTAAGACATAAAGCACACGATATGTGCTTTGTAACTATACAGGATTGCTAAGAAAAATCCCCCCAAAACAGAAGAAGGCTTGATGGGTACTACATTCATTTCCATTTTACAATGGATTTTTTTCCCACTGGGACCAATAAAATTTATGTGAAAGCTTTCAACAGCCTCTCTAGTACTAATTAGTTAAAAGATGGCGTAGGTCTCGCTGGGCTCATTTATCAAGGTAGGGTTTTTTCTAGACACTTCACAACACTTATTTTGCCACCGACTTCAAACTCAACCTGAATTCCCAGTGCTGACCGTTGGCCCTGCGCTGGGATCCCAGCACAGTGCTTGAGGTGCTGCAGCTTTCCCAGCAGCCCCACCGTACACTGCAGTGAGCAGCCCTCCGGTTGGCTAGAGCCATGCACAGTGGTGATGGACCTCTGTTTGGGGAGGGCTTTGTTGGAGTAGCAAGCTTTGGAGGAGGACAGTGTGCTTCTGGCACTGAGAACATAGGGATGCATCACGAAGAGCATGGCAACTGGGTGAAGGAGGGCCTTCCCTCTGCTCTGCCCTGGGGAGGGCACATCTGGAGCACAGTGTGGGGCTCCCCAGCTGCAGGCAGACAGGGATTGCTGGAGAGAGCCCAGAGGAGGGTGCAGAGATGGGGGGCCTGGAGGATGTCCTGATGTGGACAGGATGAGAGTCCCAGGGCTGCTCCCTTCCAGATGCCCCTTCCAACCTCTATGGTTCTGGGATTCTGTGACTCTTGGACATGCTGTGAGAATTCAGGCAATGTGTTCTCCATGCCCACCAGACCCAGACATCCCACCTGCACCTGCTGAAGGTCCTCCCACCAGCTCTGCACATTCCCCTTTGCTGGGCTACTGAGTTCTGCTCCTAGGGGCTGCTTTTAGCTCCCTGCCTCATTTAGGCATGGCAGGGAGCTGTGGGTGAGTGAGGAGACTGCCGTCCTCACTCACGTAACTGTGATTTGGCATATTGGTACAGTATTAAAATTCCAGTTGAACAGATGGTGTCAGGATTTTAACTTATGCTTATGAGATGCAGATGGTCCACGTAGTGAACTTGTACACCAGCTATTTTTATTTTGAACAGGTTAAGAACAAATTACTTTTTGACTGTTATTACTGCTCTCCTCATCGCTTCTTCTTTCTCTGTGTGCACACATGTGCCCATGTTCTCATAATCTCTTTTCCTTGTAAATTGAAAGCACCCTGCTCTGTCCACAGCCCCTGTGGAGCTGCCTCCCCCCTGCTGCCCCTCACTTCCCCTCAGACACTCACGGAGCAGAGCTGCAGGAAGGGGCAGCTCTGCACCCCCTGTACAGCACCGCATTGTGTCCCCAGCAGTGTTCTGCAGAACCACCCACATGAGTTTCCCACTCTGCTCTCTGGCTCGTCTGATGCTCAGAGAAGGACTCGTTCGTGTGCCAGCCTTTGTCTTGCCAGGGCCTGTGGTTCACTGTGGCTGTTCAATGGGATCTGTTTGGTGCTGCTGCCGACTGCCCCTGCCCCACACTCCACCCACACGTGCCATTGTGCTTCCATCTGGCTCCACTAGCACAGGGTGGTAATAAGGAGCAGGGAAGAGGCTCTGCTGCTCTGGGTCTTCTTGTTCCCCAGATGTCTTCAGGTGATGTGGGCTCCAGAGCCCACCTGACATGCCTTTTCCCCATCTTCTTTCCTTCTGAAGATCATCGGTACACTGCTCCCATCCCTGGACTGAGAAGGCATTATTACCCAGCTCACTGCTAACCTGGGAGAGCAAGAGCTTTGCCTGTGGTCAAGTGATGGGACAAGCAAAAATAAATCTTCATCTATTGCCTGTCCTTGATGCATTTCACATTTACATCCTGGCAATAACGGCTGAGAGGTTTCCACGAAAGATGATGAAAACATATGGCAGGATGGCAAAGCCGACAGCTGCAGGTGGAGGCATGATCAGGTTCATTTATTCTTCCCTCATACCTGCTGTCATTACTCAGTGCATTGCATGCAAACAGCAAGCATTGCAGCGCCTGTCAGACCGGCAGCCTTCAGATGCTGCTCCCACCCCAAAAGGCTGCAGCTGGAGCAGGGAATGATGCCCAGGGGGTGGGGGAGCCTCCAGGACACATCCCGTCCCACCCCATAGGGCAGCCATGATTCACCTGGGGCTCTCAGGATCTCCTGGAGTGCAGAAATTGTTGCCCCCTCCCTATTACTTATAATTAGCATTTTTCGATCCTTGGCCAGGATGATGCTGAGCAGCCCAATGGTGCCAGGGTTGTTTTAGCACCTGAAGAAGTGGCTGCCTGGCCCTGCTGGGTCAGGGAAGGCCACACGGAACTGCTCGTATTCTGCAGCTTTGTGATACTCACGTCCTGATGGGGGTGGGATGAATAATGAATATTTCATGAAAAGCCATTACAACACTGTATGTGAAGCAGCCGACATCACTGCACATGCACTGGCGCTTCCTCACTGCAGCCACTATGCTTTTCCTGTGCTGCTTTTACCAGAATGGGGAGAATCAGTAGGACCACCACACATCCCCCCACTGCCTGCCCTCCCCCCAGGTGCAGAAATATCAGAGCTGTGTTGCTGCTTCTGAGGGAGGCGATGAAAAGCTCAGTGCTGATAATACCTTGCACTTTGTGCACGGCCTTCAGGAACCCACTGCTCCCCTGCACATCTGGCCCAGCACAGAGCAGGTTCAGGCTCTCCTGTGCTCCCAGAGCTGCTCCTGCAGGGTAGAGCTGTATGGAACAGCCTGGCAGAGCCAGTGACTGAGGCACTGTAAAGCTGTGGCTTTCAATAGATTTGAAAGAAGCAAAATATGTGAAATATTAGGTGGAATGCATTTACTCAGCTGTAGTGGCAACTTCAGTTACATACTGTAATTTTTGTTTGCAGCTTTACAGAGCCATGGCTGTAGAACAGATTAAGTGTTGTTTAAAAAAATGATCAGAGGTTTTGTTTGCAATCCTGCTGTAACTCTTCCCTAAATACTGGAAGCGTTCTAAATTGGTTTGTATTGATAATGGCATTGTAATGCCTTTTCTTGCTTGTACAGATCGTCGTCGTTATAATGTGCTTATTCCCAAGGGACAAAGTAACTGAGGAGAACAGATGAAGTTAAAGCTTAAAGAATGTTTTCTTAGCAAAAAATCACATTCCTTTTAAAACCGCTTTGCGTAAGGTTACTGGTATCTGATGGTTTGCATTTCCCATTGTTCATGTCAACCGTGCTCCTTGCTAGGGCACAGCCACCAGCCTCTTGGCCCCGAATCCTGCAGCTCTACATTCACAAACACGTGACTTCAACCAGGATGGTGCAGGCAGGGCAATGCAGGCAGGGCAATGCAGGCAGGGCAATGCAGGCAGGGCAATGCAGGCAGGGCAATGCAGGCAGGGCAATGCAGGCAGGGCAATGCAGGCAGGGC